>NW_010230066.1:4891-41310 GCF_000690775.1 Eurypyga helias | reverse complement strand
CGGTTGATGCGTGTCTCTGGAGGACATGGTCTAGTGGGTATGGTAGTGTTGGGTTGATGGTTGGGCTAGATCATCTGACAGGTCTTTTCCAACCTCTGTGATTCTGTGCTGTTGGCACTAGGCTAAATACTAAAAAGCGGGCTTAACTGGGAATGGGATATACCACTAGGGAGCTGTGACTGTTCCATCTGACTCTGAGTTAATTCTGGAGCTCAGAGAAGTTTGAGAGTGAGCAGCCTGGAGGCTCAAACAATAAATTGCAAATTGAAAAGTGATATTTTAAGAATCTTGGGTTGGGGGAAGGGAGTTACAGCCTTGAGGCGTGCTAGTATGTGTGAAAGCCTAGTTTTTCTGTGGATAGTTGTTTTAATGTTTCTTTTTTTTAATTTAAAATTTTTGGACACGTAGTCATTGGCTTGGGGTGCAGTTTTAAAATTTTATCTGAGTTCATTGAATTTTTCCTATAATCCCAGCAATTTGACAAAAGAGTTAAGTGAAAGAGCAAGGATTCATTTGGATTTCCAAGGACACCTTGCCAGATACCATGGTTTTGCAGCCTGTGTGGAAGAGAGGGAGCACTAGTTTCAGATTCTATAAGATTTAAAGCAGTGGGGGGTGGGTGGGGAGGGGAGAGGAGCAGTAACCACAATGAATTGGAATAATGCTTTAATTAATTTATTTGTATATGACATTCCAAAGCTTTGGAAACTTGCATCTTTTAAAAAGGTTCTGTAGACTGGTTGATGCAGAATAGTGAATGCAAAGTAAGGTGAGTGTACTGATGGAGGAAATCCTTAAGGCTTCATCTGTACTTAATTTCCATGACAACACCTACCAACTAGCCACTCAGATGAGAGTAAGGAATCCATTTTGGGGTTACAGGAAAAAGAAGGAATTTCATATGTTTGCTGTTCTTGTTCTGCTCTTTGTTAGCCCTTCTTTTTCCCTGTGAGAGGATGACACCGTATCGCACATACTTAGCGTTATGTGTCTTCAGATTGTGAGAACTCCACTCGAACACACGGCGAACTTGCCTCTGTTCCTTCTCTTGAGCCTGGAGCTAAAACCGATGTTGAGTTTGCTAAACTGAAGTGCAGACTGCATAGTTTGCCCCTAGATGACATTAAATAAATTTTAAATACCAAACAAGACAACTCAACCGACCAAATGAAAAAACGCCAAGGCCAAACCTACAGTGCAAGGCGTCTGTCACTTTTGGGGGCTGCTCCACAGTGAAGTCAGGCTGCTGCTTTTTTTCCTTGCATCGGTTTCTGTGCAGAGACTGGTAAGCTCTCAACTCTCTGCAAGGTATTTAAACACAAGTCAGCTTGGGGGGAATTTAGAAGAGAAACAAATGGATGAGGTAGTGTAGAGGTGCCGCTGCTGACCCCGCAGGTGGAATGGAATGTGTCTGTTTACAGCAGCATAAAAATAACCACACCAGGACACGTTGCCTAGGCAGGAATATCCGTCCAACTCTCTCCTCTTACTTTATATCATTCTTACATGGACAGTACAAACTTCATCTGTTAATCTGTATGTATATTAATTCAATATAAACTGAAATGTATGTATCTGGTACTTACCTGAAAGAGCCGAATGGTGCCAGACTGCTGTGAGCTATCTGATGGAGATGTTAAGCTGTTGGATTCAACTCCCATGACCTGGCTTTTCAGTGACTTTTCTAGCCGTTGGGTTTCTTTCCATCCTTGTCAATTAATACAATAGCACACTTCTCTGGCACGGCATTTGTCAGGGCACTAAACCTATGGGCAGGGAGCCCGTAGAGCATTCAGAAAGCAGGGCATGAGCTCCTCTTTCTGCATCGCTATTCAGTTCATCAGAGCGAATCTCTGCTCAGCAGCCTTTCTACTTCAGAGAGCAGTTTCACAGGCGTAGAAATCGGCAAGCTATGGTGCGGTGTGTCAGCTGGGAGGATTGTTTGTTTGAAAAGAGTAAGAGGGAGACTTCTGTTGCTAAGGAGTGAAGACCTGCGTTGGAATTGAGGCCTGGAATGTGCTCACTTTAATGCTGCTACATTCAGTGATGCCTTATTTCATAGGCAAACATCTTGTTCAACGGGCTTTCCCAATTAAATACAACCCATAATATAATGAAAAATTGTGGTTGATTTCTTCCTTTTTGAAATGCTATCTCAGGTAGGTTTTGGGATCCTCTTTTGTAAGTTATTTTAATCTAAAATGTCTTTTGTGGAAGTGCTTGGGAGTTTCCCCAGCTGTAATTTGGAGACCAGCTTTGTATGTGCCCTATGGGGTGTTTTGGCATGGGAACAATTCAGATTTTGCCCACATGGTTTGGGTACGTTGTACACAAATGGTTGCTACTCTTTACCTTTTTTGAGTTTGTTCCCAGATCTTGAAGACTACTTCAACCCTAGAAGACTGTATTTTGGATGTTGACATGCAAATGAATGTATGACTCATCACATGTAGCCCCAAAACTTCTTGCCCGAGTGTTTTCCTGCTACATGCCCAGTTAATAGCAGCTTCTTCAGTGTCTTCTCCTAGCTTTTCCACTTAAAACCACAGCTTGCAATCACTTCTGCAGCCTGATTACAGTGGTATAGTTTTGTATGGTAAGAGGGTTGGAATGAAACTTTGTGATTACGGTTTGTTTGGGGATTTACATAAAAAATATTCAGCTTGTGAGATTGTCACCTGACCTATTGTTATGTATCTGAATTTTTACATGTGGGGGAAGTCACCTGCAAACAGCAGGCTTGGAAATTACAAGGTGGGAAGGAGACGGGCAAGGTGTTGGATTGTAAAAGAATTCAGTGAGTGGTAAGAGCTTAGAAGAACTCAGAAAACTGTTTTCCAGCAGGATAATTTCATGGTCTGACCCAACTGTGTGTTCCTACCAGCAAGTGTGCTGTCATAGTTGTGGGTGGTGAGGGAAAGGGACACTGGAACTGCAGAAGCAGGGGTAAAAGGGATGAGAATACCTTCAGACGATCCTGCTGCTGAACTGAACATGTGGTGGCAAGAAACCGTGGTCTGAGGAGGGACCCTTAAGGGAATGCTTGTTCTCTTGTATTCACAGTGCAGAGGCAGTGTGTAAGATGGGTGTATACGGAGTGAATGAATAGATTTGGTGGTGGAGAGGGGGTGGGGATGGGGTTTGTGTTTTGTGCTTTAGATAAAGTTAACCATTCCTTTCAACTTCTTCCTTGTTGATCAGCAACATGCAGCTGATAGAGAGATCAGATGTGTAAAGGGGAGCAACCACTCCGCAGGCCTTTGGGACAGGAGGGAGGGAGGGGGAAAGTGTTGCAGAGGTGAGTTTGAGAGATAGCAGCCCTGTGGTGAAACAATTTAAAGTGTTTGCGTGGATGAGAGAAAGCCAGACCTCTGGCTGGCTCACCTCTCCACAGAGCTAATGAGACTCTGCCTCGTCACAAAGACGAGTGGCTGCAGCAATTTTCAAAACTCATGTTAATGTTGTTGATGCTGCTCTACAGCAGCATGCTTCTGTGCTTTGCTGTTGAAATAGGGTTAGAAGATAAATAGTCATTGTTGACAAAACAGTCCTATAGCAGTGATAGAGTAACCTAGACTGCCACATTCATGCAACAGCATAAACATAAATTCTTCTTTCCTAGAACATGAAAAGTATTTATTACTAAGTAACTAGCTTACTCTCTGTTCTGTCTGCTCTAGCTGGTGTTGGACATAGCAAGTGCTTATCCCTGCTAGCAGTTTAGAGAGTGGCTTCCCTGTATATTGCATTAATGTGGAACTACTTAAAATACTACTTGACTGTTTCAGAAGTTGTCTTCAAAAGCATTAAGAGCATGTCAGTTCTAAAATAACTTCTTCCCTTACATAGGAAAATAAATTAGGTTGACTGTACTGTAAAAATTTATTAGGCTGCTACATTGATAATTCATTATCAGACACAGATTTTTAATTGTCGTGTCATCCTCCCCCCCTCCTTCCTTCCACTTAGTGAAAGTGACTTTCAGTTGAAGGGAGATGGTATTGTGGTTTATGCTGCAAGCTGTTGTATGGATGTGGAGAAATGCTGGTATAATCCTAAGCAGGCATGATCTATTGCAGTTTTAATTAGAAAAAATGAGGCTCGGGAAAGTTGACAGCCCTTGAGAATTAAATGAGCAAACTCAATCTGCAGAGTGCACAAAGCAGTAAATTTGTTTTTTTGAGAGACTGAAATTGTTTAGCAGTTTTAAGTATCAAATGAGGACAGCTGTTTAACACTAGCTGTTGAGCAGGGTTTTTTTTGATTGGTAGGCAAAATAATGTCTAATTTATACCTTATACTTTACCCCTTTATCCTATGCATTCTTTTACTATATTTTTTGTAAGCTTTCAATTTATATGACAAGGCAGAAGGAACTTTTTCCTTTAAACAAAGAATATAGTGTTGCAGTTAGCTTTCCATCCTTTTGAAACTACTGAGGAAATAAAATTTTAAGTTTGGGTTGGCTGGTTGGGTTTGTTACTTCCTCCCACGTAATTTGTTAAATCTACTGACACCTTAGAATCATAGAATCTTTTAGGCTGGAAAAGACCTTTAAGATCATCAAGCCCAACTAGTAACCTGGCACTACCAAATCCACCATTAAACCATGCCAACATGGCACGGGAAGGTCTCTGAACTTCCTGGGGTGGGGAAGAACGATTAGGAGGGTTACCCAGCGCTGTTCCAGTGGATCAGCGCCAGTGCTTCATAAACTCCTGCCCCTTGGCGATGACCTTCCCTCTGCCACTGCTGATGTCCTCCAACCTTATCACAGAGTCCAACTGTTAATACTGCCAAGACCACAACTAAACCGTGTCCCTAAGCACCACATCTACACATGTCAAACACCTCCAGGGACAGTGACTTCACCAGTTCCCTGGGCAGCCCATTCCAGTGCCTGACAACCCTTGTTGGGGGAAGAAATGTTTCTTAACATCCAATCTAAACCTCCCCTGGTGCAACTTCAGTGGGGAGAAGAGACCATTTCTCCTTGTCCTGTCAACTGGGAGAAGATACCATCCCCAACCTCACTGCAACCTCCTTTCAGGTAGCTGTAGAGAGCGATAAGCTCTCCCCTGAGCCTCCTCTTCTCCAGGCTAAACAACACCAGCTCCCTCAGCTGCTCCTCACAGGGCTTGTGCTCCAGACCCTTCCCCAGCTCCATTGCCCTTCTCTGGACACGCTCCAGCACTTCAGTGTCTTTCTTGTAGTGAGGGGCCCAAACCCAAGTCCAGGATTCGAGGTGCAGCCTCGCGAGTGCCCAGTACAGGGGGACAATCCCTGCCCTAGTCCTGCTGGCCACACTGTTCCTGAGGCAGGCCAGGATGTCATTGGCCTTCTTGGTCACCTGGGCACACTGCTGACTCATATTCAGCTGCTGTTGACCAGCACCCCCAGGTCCTTTTCCTCTGGGCAGCTTTCCAGCAACTTGTCTCTGAGCCTACAGTGGTGCTGGGAGTTGTTGTGATCCAAGTGCAGGATCTGACACTTGGCCTTGTTGAACCTCGTACAGTTGGCCTCGGCCCATTGATCCATCCTGTCCAGATCCCTGTGTAGAGCCTCATGCATATCAACACTCCCACCCAACCGCAAACTTACAGAGCATGCACTCCATCCCCTTGATACTCGTTCACAAAGCTTACCTAACTTTCTCACCTCGTGCCAAAGTTTCTCACCGATACTATTGTTTCTGATCTTTGTGTAACACTGCTGATTTGGTGTACGTTGATGTCTCTTCTGTAGAGTTACTACTCTCTGCATTCCTCACTAAGAGTAGTGGAAGGAGGGTGAAAAAGACATCTGTAATCTTTCAGATGGCAGGTCTTTGGCAGGAAGGCTGAGAGAGGAGGAGAGCAGATGTGTTTTAAACCCTTGTTTAGTTTTAGACAAAATATTGCATTGTAGCGGAGATGCACTTGTGGGGCTTTGTCTTCACTGGTAAGTTGGTCCTGCTGTCCTGTACCCTTTATGTGGTGTGAATATAACCCCGAATGTCCCTTGCATGCAGCAGTGCTTTTCTTGCTTTAATAACAGAGCCTGAGAAATTGAAGAGATTAAATGTCTTAGAGCCGTCCTCTAATCGTGGAATTTCACTGCTGGATTTAGGCTGTAAAAAGGAAGCAATGGGCTATTTGACTTGCGTGGGATTTCATCTCATTTGAAAGCAACATCTAAGTCTCCTCAGTCCACGAATACTATATTCTCTTTGTCATCAAACCCAATATTAAAGTTAAGCTGAAGTTGGTGTAAAATACACGAGTTGTTGAGGAAAGATTCCAAAGAAAAGATGAATGGACAGCAGTAACTCAAACCAACAAAATTTTAGTTGTATATGCTTCAGAGTAGGCCGTTTCCCAACATGTAGCATTCAGCTGGGGCGTGAGCAAGGTTTGTATGTATTCAGACTCGCGTAATCTCTGGCTGCAATAGGTGTTAATTCAAGTGAGGTTTTTGAGGAGCAGTATTGTCATGTCTGCTCAGCTGAGAGCTCTGTTTCCTCTGATATGAGTGGATCAACTATTTCTGCGTGGGCAATGTTTGCTGATGCCACTTCAAAGGTGGCTCTCAAAGTACTGAACACCATCAGCCTTCAGCTTTGGGTTGGGTTTTGTTTTTCCCTTTTAAGGTGGTGAAGTTGATCACCACTTTGAAGTTGCCAGCATAGTTTTAGGACTCTTGTTTTAACTTACGGCTGTGACTCATTGCTCTTTTTCTGGCTTAAGAATGTGCAGGGGTTTTGGGACAAAATGATGGTTTATGAATGTTACAGAAGAATGTCGTCTCCAGGAAATCATAGACAAAGATTTTTATTTGGAACACTTCAAACTTGCAGGTGGTTCCTTTTTCTTGTGTTGTACTGAATAAGTTTAGTTTTACGTCAGAACTAAAATAGCTTTATTTATCTAGTCCTTAATAAAATACTGTGCTCCAAACTCTGATACTGTGCTATTACATAACCCCTAAATTTGGGGATTGGTTGGGCCATCTCCCCTTTTCATCAAAACTGTGAGCACCACACACAGGCTGTTTTTCGCTAAGGAAATGCGATTTATTTTTTTATAGAGCTACTTTGAAGTTCTGTTGTGAGCATAATTCATGCTAAACTTTGAGGTAGCTTACTTCAGGAAAAGAAACATCTGAGCTGGATTTTTAGCTGCCGAAGTTTGTCAGCACCAAGGCCCTTCAAAAGACGGGCTTGTCTGTCTCCGAGTGACAGATTTGCTTTCTGCTTCTCAAAACCGCAAGATGCGCTGTGGAATCTCATCTGTGTTGTCTGAAGTGAAGGCATCTTTCATCTGAGCACGGAGCTGTTTTGTTTAGTGCTTCTGGCTTTCACTGGCATTTCTAGAGCAAGTAGAAAAGTAAGCATTCAAGGAAGATGTAGGAGCTGTTTCCTTGCAATTCGTGACTGAGAAGTGTACCTGGGCAAACTGACTTTAAGCTGTCTAGCCTTGCTAATTCTGTGGTGCGGGTTTGGGGGGGTTTGTTTTTTTTTGGTGTAGGCTTTGCAAGATACTTATTAGCCTCAAGAAGAACTTTATCTTGAAGCAGATGACTTCTCATTTTCTCTGAGTTTAATGCCTACTTCCATACTTTTGAGGCATGAAGTAACACATTAGCATGCCACCAAGGGGAGAGTCTTCAAATAGGGCTTCATCTGTATGCTCTTCTGATAGCTGAAGTCACGGGGGTGTAGTTACCTGTTGTCCGAGTGCCACTTCTCTCATCCTGGTGTGTGTATCCCATTGTGCGTGGTGAAGGATTGCTGGCTCCTTCAGTCCTAAGGAAGAGCTTTGTGACCTCCTGGTGATCTCTGCAGAGCAGTGGCAGCATAATCTTGGACAGCAAGATGTGTATTGTACAGGAGGTGGGTAAGAAGCAAAAAAATAAAAAAAAAAACGACCCCTGAAGCCTCCAAGAAAAAAAAAACCCAAACCACCACAAACAAGCAACAGCAAAAACACCAAAAAAGTTTAGATAGACCATATATGGAGAAACTTGACAAACACTTTGAAATCTGAAGCAATATCCTTATAATAGTTCCACCCTGAGCATTTTAAAACCTTTCAGGCTGTATGGTACTTTACACAGAGGTGGCTGCCCTTGGAAATTCATGGTAGTGCTAGGAAAATGAAAAAAGGGAAACAGAGGGAGACCGTGGTAAGGAAGGGTCCATGGCACTGCGATTACTTTTGGTGGCGTTTGTATTCCAGGTGCTAGGCTCTGTCCTGTGGCATGTGGAGAATAGTTTGACGTGCTTGCCAGAATAGAACATGCCAAAAAGAGTGATCCAGAAATAGCCAGGCTGGTCAGAGAATTGGTATTTGAGATGCCTGTCTGGTCTGGTGTATGTCTGTCCCTTTTATTAATATAAATGGAAAAAAAGAAAGTGTGGGGTTTTCTTGAGGGTTTTTTTTGTTTTCCTTATTGCTGTGTGGAGCAACCTGGCTGGAGTTGCTGAATTGACAGGGTCTGTATATGGGTGTATTTAATCTGGGGAATTTTATGGTAAGATGGGAAATTGATGCAAGTTGTGAAATGAAATAGTACTCGCCCCTGTAGTCCTAAATCACTGTCCACCAAAATCTGATGCTACCTCTTCTCTCCCCAAGTCCTTAATACTAAATGAAGAGGACAAAGACTTAAGTATGGAATCCCATTTCTGGTTTTATTATCACAGATAGGGAATTCCTGAAGCTGTGTGCCTTAGCTTTTATGGTTTTGGTCCTTCTGAAAAAGAAGCCCAGGGTTGCTAAATGGAGACACCTAACTGGGGGTAGGACCTTACTTCCCAGGGTTTTTTGAGGGCTGGCGACTTGCACATTTAGACACCTCTATCCCTGGTGTGTGTGGGAGCAGCTCCTAGTGCTTCAAGGGATAGGCACCCCCTAGAAGGGTATTGCTTTGTTTGAAAATGGGATTTACTGTTAGCTAGTCACTAGCTGTGTCTCTTGGACAGCATTTTCTTTCTCCAGTAAAAACTGAAGGTTCCAGTACTTTCAAGAAAGTACTGGAAGAAGAGGGGATATAACTCCTCCACTGCCGGCAGGGATTCTTTGGGGAAAGTACGTCTTTACTGACAGTGCAGGCTCCTGTCTGTTCCTGCATCTACCAGGAAAGCATCACAGTTTTGATACAGGGACTTGGTAGGGATAATTCCTGTGGAACGAATGTGTAGACTTGGGGGAGGCTTTGTGATAAGCAGCACATACTCCTGCTGAGGTGCAAACTGACGTGGTAACTTCTGCACGGTTCTGCCAACCCTTCTTTGAACTTAAATATGCACCGATATGTATGTGAGAAACTCTTAAAATAATAAATCCTTTTTAAGAGGGCCCATAAGCAGGTGAGTAGGCTTAGGCCGGGTTTGGGGCCCCAGTTTTTTTGAGCGTGAGTGAGCTGGTGTGTGGGGCATGCAGAGCAGCAGGGACCGGCATTGAGGCTCCACCGTTGTTGTGCCACTCGTGCTGGTATTACAAATCAGAAATCTCAGTCACCTTGAAAATACTGTTTGCTTCGCAAGTGGGGAGGAGTGAGAATGACTTGGTTAAATTTGTCAGTGTGGTCTGGCCCAGAGCCACACATTGTTTTTTAACCGGTTCGTTGCAGGAAGGTATTTTCCTCTTTACAATATCAGGTAGTGAAACAACCACAAAGCCAGCTTGCCACTTATGTATTGTGATGTATGTATATGTATAGTGAGGTGTAGGTACCAGGTTTAGGATCCCAGATATGATACTATCACCCTATAAACAATAATGCTTCCCCCTCCCCCAGTAAGTTTTAAATTCTGTCTGGCCTCCACTTTCAACCTTGCTAACTGCGCATCCATAACCTGTGTCGTTTCTCCCAGCAAACGAGTCCAGAGGCTAACTTTTCACTTGTTTTCAGTGGAAAACTTTCCATCTTAAATAGGTAAATTGAAAATGATTCTTAACAGAAGTTCTCTGATGATGTACTCACCAGCTCAGGGAAGCTGCTTGCTTTCTTCAAATCCAAACAAAGAGCAGACAGTGTATGTTTGAAAGCCTTTTTGTCATGATTCAGATCACTTGTCCTAGTTTTCCAAAGGCCGACTCAATAATGTCAGCTTGAAACTTACAATGGGATATGTCAGTATTTATTCTACCTCTTCTCTACTTCATAACATCCTAGTCCCATTATTTCATCCCTGCTCTCCTCCCATTGTTAAATAGCTTGATTCTGTCAGGTTGAATAAATATCCAAATTCTGTCCACTGGAGAGTGGCTCGGTTTCATCAGCAGATAGAAATGACCCACAATTTTGAAAAAGTGGAGCAGCACGTTGTCGCTGCCTTTGTCTGTCTGTGGGCTACCCCTCTGCACAAACCCAGTAAAACTGAGATGAAGGGATGGGAACTACAGCTCCTGGTCTCCAGGGGCTCTACCTTTTGTGCTCTAAGTGAGCGGGCAGCTGTGGGAGCCTAGCACCCGTGGGCTATGCTTTGGCCACCCATGTGTTCATATTGTCATGGATGATGGTAAAAGAAATGGTTTTAACTCCCGATTGCTGCAGACATGCTGAAGTAGCATGTTGCATTTTGCAAATATGATTTGGACCTAATGAAGCAGATCGGAGAGAAGCAGCCTTTTACATAATGCCATTGCTTCAGCACTAATATGACTAATCTATTTGGACAAGTAACGATGAACTTCTGAATGGCTTATTGCAGGATGCTTGAGTAACTCGGTTAGAAACAACAACCTTTGTACTGGCATGATAATCTTTTTATAAGAACAAGTGGCAGGGTTCTCTGTGCAAATGTACTGTTTTTGTTTCAGAGCAGTGAGGTCACAGGTCTTACGGCAATGCATTAATAAAAAAAAATAAAAGGAGGAAAAAAATCAACCAAACTTCACTGTAATTGCAGGCTGGGAAATGTTTGTTGGATCGTCATCTGTGGATACGGAAGAGAGGGACTGGAGATGCATAGTGATGCAGGACGTGTTGGGGACAGATGAAAGTGCTAATATGGCCACCTATAGAAAATGTGATCCTTTTGCTTGAAAAAAGTTTATGTATATCGTAACTTACCCATAAACTAAGGAATTAATAAACAAAACACCCTCTATGTTTCAGTGTACTTGGGGTTTCACAGACTCTATAGACAAATCTGCATTAGTTTCAGATTGAGGGATCTGGTGGATGAGTATTTTTGGATTTGGTAGGTTCACAGGCTCCTTTTACCTTTCTGAGCGTGTACTTCTGGTACTGTTTTTCCAGCACAGCACATAACATAGAAGACTGAATCTCTGATGATACTTAAGACTGAATATGCTTTTTTCTCCTCGGATTGGTGTAATGCTGTTGGCTTGTCCACTTTAAAACGTTACTGTGATGCGCTGTCCTGCAGTGCTGGCTAACTCCCAGGGAGAGGAGGCAATAAATCAAACAGCTGTTTATTAGATAATGTATGGGAGTTGGTCATATCTATATAATTCTAATAAATTGAAGCTGCCTTTTGTCAATAAGAGTGCTATTGTTGTTTTATACCTCTTTTGTTGAAGTTGAGTAGGTTTTTTAAACCTTGTAACAAGACAGTATACCAGAGGCAGACATCCTGATTAGGTGAGAAGTGTGCAGCAGCGATGGAGCCTGCAGCGTTCCCTGTTTTTCCAGCCTGGTACAGCTTTTGTTTTTGTCAGGGGTACATCTGCAGCAAGAAGCTATCTATGCCGTGCTGGATGAGTCTTGTACTTGATAGCATCTTTTATCTTTCAGTCATATACCTCAGAGAAACATGTCTTAAATGTGCTTTGTTCCTCTTTTGTTTTCATTAAATAATAAATCTAGTAATGCCTTGGAGCATTACTGTCCTTTAGCCTAAGGAGGAAGTTAGAGTACACCAAATAATGGCCTTATTCAACAGGAATCATTATTTGCTTAAGAGTTGTGTAGATAAAGCTGAAGGTGACTTGATAAGGAGTCCTGCTCTTTGAAAGGACAGATTTCCTGAATGCGCTTTTTGTATCATTGTGATCCTTTGGCCACATCTCGCTCTAAAACTGCTGCTGTCACATTTTTACCTTTCAGCAGACTTCCTTTACGGAAGAGTTATGAGCCTGTCTGATGCACCTCTGGGAAGATTATATTTAGTCACAGGGAAACCATCTGTTGCAACTATTTCCAAGAAATGTAAGAGTAGTCCTGAGCTACTGTACCGAGGTTATCGCTGTGACACTACCTAGTTAGGACTATTGCAGATAGATTTTGAAGAAAGTCTGACTTGGTGTAATGAATTGTATTTACTTTGCTCTTTTCCTTTTCCCCTAATGAGAATTGAATGAACACAGCTGCTCTGCGTGCAGCTTCTGTAGAAAGATTTTAAAGTAATTTTGTCTGTGTGCTTCTCCTTTCTGTTGGTGGCTTTTTTTTTTTCTCCTGAAATGGTAAAGAAAACATAAAATTTAGAAGGCAAGAGAAGCGGGGGATGGAAGTTTACATTTCAATCCAGGAACATGAGAATTTCCTTTCCATGCGTTGAATCCTATGTGGTGAAAACCCAATACCACATGTGGATTCAGAATGTCTTTTTGCATTAGCCTAAAAAGTCTTGGAAAAGAGCACCTTCATGTTTGTTACTATGTAACTGCTTGTAGAAAAAAAGATCAATCCCTCTACAATTTTTTTTCAGAGGTGAGCCACAGTCTTATTTTAAAATCACCAAGTTATGTAGATTTGGCTGTTTCAAATTGAGCTGATGAGACAAATATCTCTTTCAGCTTAAACTTTTGAAGAAGGAAGTTTCTCAATTAAGCGAAGAAGTTAATCCAGAAAAAGTTACGTGTTTCCTCTAATGTTCAGGTTCTGGTGGACTGCTGAGTTTATTTTTCAAAGCTAGTCAAAGGATTTTGAAATGACCTGAACTCCTTGGACTCGGTGATTCAGTAAGACAAAACCTCAGTGACAGCTGCTGACTCATCATCTACTTGGAGCAGAAATCTGCAAGTCAGAAGTTCAGACAAAGCCTATTGTTTCTGGTGGAGAGCAATTGGTTTTGACTCACAGCAAGTTCTAGATGGCTTGTTATGAGTATTTCAGAGTATTAGAATACTTCCTCAGGGGTGACTTATAAATCGGAACACCTTTTTTCCAAAGCCTGTGATGACAAGCCTTCCACTGATTAGTTCAGGTTTAGAAATCTGTCACGCCTACGTGACTGATGATACGGCACTCTTGGTCCCTGGTTGAACATCAGTCTAATAACGTGCTTTGTATCGTTTTTATCATATGTTTGGGGCAGCTTCAGGAAAGCTGTCTCTAGGGTGTTAAGGGACTGTGGTCTTGGCCTACGCGACGGCCTGTTTGTTGCATCCTTGGGACATGTGTGGACCACTGCTGAAGTCAGCTTGGGGAGACAGTGGTGGGATCTGCTCTGGAAGTAACAAAACCCAAGACAAAGGAATAGCGAAAGCGTTTTGGGAGTGGGGAAGGAAGGGAAGGAAGTGTTAACTAACAGTGAATAGCGGAAAAAGATTTCATTCTCACCAAGGAACTTGCGGGAATGGTTTTTGTTGAGATGCTAAGTTGTATAAATGTTTGAGTGCAGCTACTAGGCTTGTTCAAAGCCTCTCTGCTTACGAACAGTCAAGGCAACCGTACGCTTTTGTAGGAAGAAGGCAAATAATTTAAGTAAATGTGAACCAAAATGTTTTTAGAGTCACCTCGGGAGTTCTTGCGTTACATTAACAATTCTAATGACAAATAGTTCAGTGGAGCAGCAAGAGAAAGTATGTCTAAACAGCTTTTTATACGACAAGTTAATATGCAGAATGCAAATTGGATGAGGTAAACTGCACAGCTCCTTTACCTTAATTACATTCCAGGTCACTGGCTTACTTTGCTTCAAAAACCAGTGGGAGGCCACTAAAAAACTCGGATTTAGGAGAAGGACTTTGAGCAAGACAAACCGGGGCAAAAAAGGGGACAAACCTTCACATTCCTACTTCCCGTTACACCTTTGCAGAGACTCCCCTGTTGTATGACTATTTGTAAGCCTTCCCCTCATCATCTGAGCTTGATTGCGAAACCAAAATACTGATGCTGGTGTCCCTGGAAGCTGGAAGCAGTTGCTGATGACCATGGTTGTCTTTTACCTGTGTCATTTGAGCAGTGGGTTCCCCAAGTTCTCGTGGTGGTGTTTCTGCTGGTGGTACCAGCATGGGTTCCCTGCCCAGCACTCCAGCCAGGGAAAGCCCGCTTCCAGGACCTCATCCTTCTCCCCGTACGCATGTATGAGTGCAGGCGGACATGCGCACACAGGCAAACGGTCCCTGTGACGATGATAGTAGCAGTTCCCAGCTCAGTTACAACAGAGCACAGATTCAGTTACTTGGGCAGCAATAGCTGACAAGGCAGCTGTTCCACGTTTTCTATGGGGAGCTGGCATTGGAAGGGGGGAGATTTGGCAAACTTGGCTTGTTGCCTAGTGCCCTGAGATGCATTTACCAACACCAATTTAGGTTTGTTTCTTGTGTGGGCAGAGTGATGGACCCACTCAGGGGACTTAGGCGAGTCCCCTGTACCCTGCAGAGTGCTGTGAGTTTTATTAGCTGTTGAACAACAGGCTTAATTTCAATTGCTGATGATAAAATACAGCGTGCAGTTCCTGTTGTTGCAGTGTCCTTTCTTGGAGTGCCACTTCCCTGTGTACGCCCTCGCACTTCGTATGCTAGCCAGTGCTTGATCTTCAGTGTTTTCTTCTCTCCCTACTTGTTATTGCTTAAGATTTAGGGGAGCTCTTTTCAAGTATGTAGCCTTCATTTTTAGGTCTGTGCTTATCCAGAATATAGATGAAATATAGGAAAAAATAAACCTGATTGCTTTCCTCATCTTTTACTATTTTTGGTAAAACATGCTATTGAATAAATTTATGGTGTTTCAGCTTAAGTCTCATTGTCCTTTACACAGCCAAATGTGATCTGTCTAGCTATCTAGAAATCTTCTACTACTTAAAATGCGTAGGAATTAGAGTATCTTAAATCGGATAACTTAGCTATATTGTAGATTAAACTTCATTAAAAAAATCATCAATATAAATACTGTTGATCTGAAGTAGAATAGAATCATATCAGTTTGGAGTTTGGCAACATTTTGTACCCACCATGCTTCCCTTCTGCAAAATAAAGAGTTCACTTGTAATTAAAATTAATGATAGTTTTGCTCTGAACAAATTTTTGTTTCTGCAGTATTATAAATGAAACTGAAGTGCTGACAGTACACAGAGGATTAAAAAAACAGCTTGCAAGTACAATACGTCCTTGACTTCTTCCTTCCCTTTCTTTCTGGGGTGGGGATGAAGATATTTGGAACATAAATAGGTAGTGTCAAAAAAACCTAAAAATCTTCAGGAGTCTCAGTTCTCCCCCAAAAGGGGATGAGTGGGAAAAGGAATCAAAAAGATAGTATTTAGGGAAGGATTCTTTTAAAAATCTATTCAAATGCTTTTAAAACTTAATCCTGCGAATGTTTGAATGAGCGAGCATCGCTACCTCCTGTGTTTTTTGTGACAGTGAAACTTCATGTGTGTTCTGGCGAGATCAGCTCTAGCAGCCATCTCTGGGGAGTGCCTTTATGTTGTGGATGTACTCCTGTGTCCAGTCAGACAGTAGGTCTCTGAAAATGGGAGGTGACGGAAGGGATCCTGATCCACCTTCTCTTGTTACTCCTCCCTGTTCAGTTTGGCAAAGCGATGGGTGAAAGCACCGGAGAAGGTTTCTGCCAGGAGGGTGTGTGGTCGTAAAGTCCTGGCTGTTTGCATTGCTCTGTGTGGAGGTGGCTTGTGAAATGGCTTTCGGACAGACAGATGTGCTGTGACCCCATCCATTCCTTTGTAAGGACCCAGGCACTCAGGATAGTTGTTCAGTTAGGTGGATCAAAATGGAGAGCTTGCTTAAATAAAATTATGTGTATTTTAGTTTTTTCCTGATTACAGGGTAGAGTGTTCAATGGAGCTTTAATAAGATTAAGATATGCTGAACTTTTTTTTAAAAGATGTGCGTTGGAGGGGAGCGATTTTGGTTTTGTTGGGGTTTTTGTCTGGTTTTAGATGCTAGTATCGGACATAGATGGAGTTAGACAGTTGCTCTGCCTTTTCAGAGTAAACAGTTCAAATACAATGTCTCTGCAGCCACAATATTTTTTTCCACCGCTAGAAAAAGTGTTCATTTTTACGGCAGGCAAATGAAATGCTGTTATGGTCTGACCACAATCAATATACTTCAACAGATTTCCTTGTGCTGTGTCTCGTACTGAACACTGTCCAGCTGGGCTGCTCTTCTCTCTTGCGGTTGAGAGGTCTTGGGTTCAAATGCCTGTAAAGAAGGTACAGAGCTTTCAGGATGGCATCCTCAGATATGTGTAGGTACTCCAGACCCTTCAGGGTATTTTCACTGAGAGGAGAAAGCTTCGACAAGTAGCCCCAGCTTTGAGAAGTAGCCCCAGCTTCAAGTTGATCCTGGCGGCGTTGTACAAAGTACTCATGATGAGTATTTATGGATCCCTTTCTAAAATTACCATGAACCAGAATGAAAGTGATGCTCTGATGAATTTTCAGGTTCCAGGGGTTGTTTTTAGCATACTCACTTTCCTGTCGAAGCTGAATTTACGAACTTGTTTTGATTTCTCCTAGATAACTTCCTGACTTCCAAGAGGCTTCAGGAACTCTGAATCAGACTGTGTACTTGTAAAACTGGACCTTTGTACAGGCTTTTTCTCCTCTTGCTATGGGTGTGGAAACTTTCAACATTTTTCTTGTAAGGTTGTATAGCATGAAACAAGAAACCTTTGAGCGTAGTCAGCCTTTATGAGCTGGGACTTGTGATGGTCCTTCTGCAGACCCTTGGAGTGCTTTGGACAGAAAACTGATGGGTTTGGGGATGACTCAGATGTGTGATAGTTGATTTAATTTAAAAAGGGAATGGAAAAAGCCAATCTCTTCTGGTTTTTTCCTCTCCTTTGTAATAAAACCGTATGACGTGTGCTCCTAGACAATTCCCATATGCTATCCGGTTACTTCACTGCTCTGCGGTGGAAAAGAGAAGAAATGGTGTCAAACCCGATATCTGTGGGCATGCGATAAATCTTTTCTGCCTCTTGTTTCCGAGGTGAGAAAGGCATTGGGAAAATGTTCCCTTTCACGTTTCTTCATGATATATGTCTCTCACTCCCCACTGCTTCCTTCTCACTTTATAAAATCAGCTTTCCTTCCCTTGTCCTTGGTTTATTTTTCCTCAGGAATGCAGTCTGAAGTACAGAGTTTTGATACAAGTTGCCTTTTACTGCTGTTATTTTCATGTGTTGACATCCAAGTTTAACGTATGTCAGCGTAATCCAACGTTTGTCATGTACTTTTAAAAAAAGCAAACACTTGAATGACAGCTGTCGATTTAGAACGAATCAAAGGGTGTGTGTTCTTCAGCAACAGAACAAGGTTGTCGGCTATAAGCAGGCAGAAATCAGGGTAGTGAAGCTTCCCAAGGGTAGCTGCTGATCCTGTCTCTCCTTTTCCATCATCCGGGTTTCTGTGCGGTTCTTTGAAGCTGTTTTGCTGATAAGAGAAGTGAAAAAGAAAGGTTGTTAGGGGTGGTGTTAGGAACAGTCTCTAGCTATGGAGATGTAGGGAGGGGAAGAGGCTTACTGCAGCTCTCGCTTTCAGCTGAAGGTGTACTTACTCTCTTACGCTTACTGAACGTAAAGCTGCAAACCAAGGAGGCTGCTGTTCTGACGAGCTATGTGGTGAAAAAAAAGGCTTGTATAAACATACTACATAAAATCACATGGAAAGCAGCCAAGGTATAGGTGCAAAATGTGTCAACTAAGCTCACCTAGCAAGTTAAGAGCAGGCTGGCTGATGTGATGGACTAAGATTGGCTTATAGGGACGTTGCCCAGCCGGAATTCCTTCTAGTCAGAGCATGGAAATTTCATGTTAATGAAGCTGAATTTGAAATGTTTAGTATTTAAGACTGACAGGTAGTTGTTTCACTAATGCGTTCCTTTTCTTTCTTCTGGGGTTTGTATTTTTCTGTCTTTGTGCAACATAAAGCAGTCACTCAAGTTTTACCTGCTGGTTCCCCTGCCTTTTTTTTTTTTTAATTAATAGGAAATGTGGCTTTTGATTGTAGGCGTTGGCATTTCCAAAACCAGCATTCTGGCTGCCTTTTTACAGGGCTAAACTTTGGAGAGACTTGACCAGACAGCATATACATCTTCAAGTATTGTTCTAGATCAGTTATTTGGGATTTATTTAAACTAGACCTAATTGAGATGTGTTGGTAATAGCCTTGCAGTACTGTACAGAATTGTTTTGACATAAGCTGCTTATGAACTGGGTCCTGTGATAAAACCTGAGTTTAGATTTTGATCTATACAATAATGCTGGTACAGTAGTCGTATTGTAGGAAGTGTCATACTTGAAATGCTTTACCATTACAAGGATTTAATTACCACATGATTTTAGATGTGTTGTAGAATACCTGACTTGTTGCTTCTGGTGAAAGAGCAAGGAGGAAAAATCATTGTACTTTGAACTTGAATACATTTAATGCACAAAACAGGTTAGTCATCTTGCAGTTGGTGGAATTTTAGTCTAGAATACATTGAAAGATGGCATTCATGTTATAAACAAAGTTCATATGAACAGTCCTTGACCTAGTGCGCGTATTTGTTCCTCTGTAGCTTTTTAAAAACGTTTGGCTATCCACATCTTCCATCCTCAGGGCAAGGCAGGTAGGTGCAGGGGTGTGTGTGGGTTGTTCAACTTTTACTGGTAAGGGGCACAGGTTTCTGTCTTTCTACTGTAGTACTACAACATAGAGATGAACTTCTGCCAGGGGCTGTCATTGTTCCTTCTCAGAGGAGTGTGTGTTCAAGTGGTTATTTTGAGCTTACATTGCTGTGCTTCATGTTGAGCATCTAACACTGATAAAACCTGAAAGCCGCTGTTAACTTCAGTGGAGTCATCAGTGCAATTTTGCTCTTGAATTCCATCAAGACCCCAGCTTTGCCTAAAACAGTTGGTTAGCTCAGAACTTTTGCCAATAAAGGAATTACTTTAGACAGGGTGAGTATCCTTTGGGATGCCAGGGGTTTTACTGTGCTTGTGGCTTTATTGTGCATTGGGAGAATAACAAGTAGAATTCAATTTTGTGTAACTTTGCAAAAATAAATGTGCAATTCCAGTGTTCCGTTCAGCTCTGCTTTATGGGGCTGAGTTGGGGAGAAAGGGGAAGGAACAGTGAAGCAGTCACTGGGTCCCATCTTACAGAAGCTGTATATGCTCTTAAGCAAATTGTGATACTACTGGCAGGTTTGTAAGGCGTAAGGGCTTTTGGCCCCATTGGCTCACCTCTTCGGTATCAGTGCGTACAGTTGTCAAACTGTTCAAAAAGTTGAGTTCCTGAGGCCGTCTCAATAAGGGATAATTTGAAATGCGTTGCTAAAGTATTCTTTTTAAGAAATATATGTAAGGTAGGTGATCAGATACTGGCACAAATCATCTCAGTACAAAACTAATTTTGTTTTAAATTTCCTTTGATCAGAAATATTTGGTAGATCTCACTGAAGAACTTCAGCAGCTTCCTTCACTGAGAGGGTGGTGAAGCACTGGAACAGGTTGCCCAGAGAGGTTAGGGATACCCCATCCCTGGAAGTGTTCAAGGCCAGGCTGGATGAGGCTTTGAGCAACCTGGTCTAGTGGAAAGTGTCCCTGCCCATGGCAGGGGGGTTGGAACTAGATGGTCTTTAAGGTTCCTTCCAACCCCAACCATTCTGTGATTCTATGATTGCTTAAATGAATCCAAAGTTCCAGATGAGAAAGTTGGTTTAGATAGATACTTTCTGGAAACGTCTAGACCAATATTGCAGCTTTTTTCACAACTTTGTTAAAGCTCAGGAGTAAGTTGATATTTTGTTCTTGATGATTCCTTCTCAGGATATGCAATTTATTTTTCCTTTCAGAGGTGGCATATGGTGCTTTCCCAAAAAAATTGGTATTGAGTTTTGCTGCTGAAGAGCAGGTGACTCTCTCCGCTTTCTTCAAACTGAAGTATTTGGTCATAACAGAATTCCACCTGCACCCTATTGTATTTCTAATGTAACCTGAAGTCGGGACATCAAGGGCGCTTTGAGAGCCTGTTTGTTTTGCCAAAATAAACAAGCCTGCCTGTGTGGTGCTACTTGCTTGAATTTCCTCTGGGCAAGTGAGGCAGGTGGGAATGCATAGGGCTGAGAGTTGGAAAGTGAAGGACCTGTGTTTCAGCTGCAGGAGTAGTCTGTAAGGATAGCTGGAATGAAGAGTTTAAGAACAGTTGGGTTTTCAAGGTTATTTTTTGGGTGGGGAGTGGTTTTGGGGTTTTGCTTATATATGCTGTCAAAATACATCGGAGCAGCTACATCTGGAATGTACTTGTTAAGAGTCAGAACAGTTGGATTCCAAGACTTTGGGGTTGCTGCCTCTACACAGTAATCCAGATGAACTTTACACTGTGCTTGGTTGCTTTTAATTGCAAGTGGCATCCTGTTCACCACTACATGTCCTGCTTTAGCCTGTTGCCTTTCATTAAGTCGCCTCAGTGCAGAAGTGAGTTGTGCTGGTTAAGTGACTCTTAAATGAATTCTGCTGAATCCCTGTTATGCTTTTCTTCAGGAGCTTTCGCCTTATGCAGGTTGACATTGGAAGGATATAGACCGGTTGGAGCGAGTCCAGAGGAGGCCACAAAGATGCTCAGAGGGCTGGAGCCCCTCTGCTATGGGGACAGGCTGAGAGAGTTGGGCTTGTTCAGCCTGGAGAAGAGAAGGCTCCGGGGAGACCTTATTGCAGCCTTCCAGTACCTGAAGGGGCTACAAGGAAGCTGGGGGGGACTTTTTACAAGGGCCTGTAGTGACAGGACAAGGGGTAATGGGTTTAAATTGAAAGTGGGGGGTTTAGATTAGATATCAGGAAGAAGTTCTTGCTGGAGAGGATGGGGAGGCACTGGAACAGGGTGCCCAGAGAAGCTGTGGATGCCCCATCCCTGGAAGTGTTCAAGGCCCGGCTGGATGAGGCTTTGAGCAACCTGGTCTAGTGGAAGGGGTCCCTGCCCATGGCAGGGGGTTTGGAACGAGATGTTCTTTAAGGTCCCTTCCAATCCAAACCATTCTGTGATTCTATGATACTTAGCTTTTGACAGTAAAGCCATTGCAGCCATTTTCCACTGATAAATATGTAGCACTTGAGAGAACTACTTTTCAAAAAAAAGGGTAATTTTTGTTGAAAAGATACCGTAGGCAAAATTTAAGTGTTGATGTCATGGTTTTAGGGCTTCTGTGTGGAGATGGTGAGTCTTGAGAACAAGATGCAGGGAACGATCAAGCAAACAAACACTGAACTCTGTCTCAATGGGGAAAAAAAGAGAGGGATGTTTTCTGCACTATGAAATTCATATGAACCTTTGCTCCGGTGAGGATTTAATGTAAGGGGAAGGCAGGATCATTGCTATAGAACTAGTATCTGTGTTTTCTTTTATCACATCATACAGTGATAATTCTTATCTTTAAGGATGATCTTCCTGTAAAGCAGGAATATGTTTTACAAAGGCTAAAGGCTTGTCTTCCACCCTGCCAGCTTCGTCTCGGCGTGAGCGTTTCTTTAAAGAAAAAGATGAGTTAATACAGTTCAGTAAAATCCAACATTTGTGGTGTGCTTTTGTTTCTCAAAACAAAAAAGAAAAAAAAAACAACAACCTTCATGTAGTAGAGCTTGAACTGCTAATTTCAAAAAGAAATTTAACCACCTCAGAGCTTCTCCCAGCTCCCGTATTAACACAGAGTACAGCAAAATGAGGAGTGTAATGAGTAACATCTACGCTAAGAGTTACATACCCATAACGGCAGCATAATGGTGACCTAGTCCCTCTTCCACAGAGCAATACAGAATCGGCTGGCAGCCTTCTGTTAAATATTACAGGAATGTTGAAGAGACTTGAGTGCAAAAATTCAACTGCTGGTTTTGGAATGGCTTGCCAGGTGAAATTTTGCTATACATATAGTTGGCCTGTTACCTTTGCAAAAGCATTCTAGGTTGCTAGTAGAGAGTATGAGGCAAATCCTTAGTCTTAATTAAATATAAAAGCTGCTAATTCTGTGCCTGTGTTCTTAAATGATAATGTGGACATTCACAAGGAAGAGTGCTTCTAATAAGCATGTCGTTCTAAGTAGGCTTTCTTCATAAGTTTAAAATAAAATTGAGAGCAGTACAATAGTTTCAGAGTTTCAATTTGTGCTTTTCTGCTTCCTTTGCCGACCTCTTCTTTTTTTTTTTTTTTTTTTTAATCTAACTTGCTGCTTTATTTTTATACATCTCGTTGCGCTGGGCCTTGCCTGAAGTCATCACTGCTGCCCTTAGTTTGACAAGAATGCAAGGGGAAGCAGCCTTAAATGACTGAGAAGCTTCAAAAACATTTCAGGCAGTAGCTTTATCTGTATTTAATGAAAGGGTTTGGGCAAAAGCAGAAACCTGCAGAATGATCTGGCAGTGAGGGTTCAGCAACAGCTATTGTGGCACAGTTTCCCGAAGGGCAGGCAAAGGCATTCAATGGCTTTTGAGCTAATTGAGGCCTCTTTGAACGTACATTTAGGCCAAACCAGTGCTGAGCCTTGATTTGCAGGTTTGCAGGCGAGGCGGATGCAAGGTAATTCCCCACTGCAATTCAGAGGGATGGTGGGGAGGGCGCTCCATGTGTGAGCGGGGAGGCTGCCACCCACCCTGCAGATTTCACCCAGTCAGCTAGGAAATAGTCCGGCTTTCAGAGTGGATGAAGACCAGAGTCTTCAAAACTGACGAGTGGTTTCGTGTTTTCTTTTTCTCCAACACGTACAAGACTTGATGTTCACAGGGTGTTAAGGTGTGAAATATCATACTTCTGAAATGGTTTGCTGAAAGCCGTGGGTGGGTTAGTTACATGGCCTCTCCAGCAGCAGCCACCGTGTTACAGCTCTGGCCCCTGCGTGCCATTCCTCTGCTCTCCACGCTGATCTACTCACCATGAGCTGTCCCTAAGGCCTCTCAGTCAAAAAGATACGCAAAAAATTAAAGCAGCCGGTTTGGTCTGAAAGGGCTTAGGGACAGCTTACAAGGAGCAGCTGATGCAGTAGGGTTGATGCAATGCTGGCCTCAGGCCAGGGGCCTGACAGCGTGCAGATGAGGATGACGACCTCTGTAGCTGGCCCAGATGTAGCAGAAAAAGGACATCCCAAAATTAGGCACTCGGAGTCATTCAGTCACTTCTGAAAAGCCTCAAACTTAGACATTATTCCTACTGAATAACTAAGCTGCTCTTACTGCTGGTGAATACCCGAGACAGTTCGGGGCAGGCAGTCTCTCCAGCTGGCCGGGCTGGCTGCTGCCCCATGCAGGTCTCGGAGAATTTTTAGTTTTCATTCCATGAGACCAATATTAGTAATAAAAATAAGTCCGCTGCACAGAAGTGAACGCGTTTCTTATGTCAACACTTTTCCCTGCTCTTATTTTGGTAATGTCTTAAACCGTTCTTTAGAGGCAGGCTTTATTGGCTGTACTTTTCAAACAGGGGGGAATAATAAGTACTTGCAACTTAATCAGCCGTAGAGCTGCAGAGAAGGGTTTTTTTTCCAAGTACTTTTATGTCCCATAATGAGCTGGTATTTTATAACTTCTGATGGTAATGTATTCCATATGCTTTCCATTGCTGGGATAAAGAGCTTTACTTCAGGATCCAAAGCGAGTGGCTGTGGGTATTTATTTCATAAGGTTTGAAGTCTTTGCACTAGGCGGGATGTCAGTATCTTGTGTACCCGGTGCTTCCTCAGGCTGCTGGTGGTGAGGTCTTAGTTCTTCAACATCATGTAACATTCCTGTACTGCAGGGTAGGGTTCGTGGTGCTGACGACGGTCCCGCCATTTCAATCGAATTCCCTGTTTTTCTCTGTTCTTGTTCTACATACCGCTAGTTTCCCTCCAGGACTTGGGACAAGCTAAAACCGAGAGGAATTCAACCATGAATGTCAAGATAACCAAATGAGTGGTCTGCTCGTAACTTCTTGAGGCATCTCCTCTAATGCCTGGCGCAGAACAGAAGTCCTGTTGTGAGGGTGCTTAGGAGTTGCTGTCGTCTTGGAGTTCTGACAGGAATGAAAAATAATCTTTTTATGGTTTCTTGCTAAAATACTCAAAGTGCTGTGGTTGGTCTTAGCATTTGAAAAACATCTTCTGGTATGCGACTCTTCTAGATGTTCTGGTATATTTGCCTCCACTCTGATAGAGGCAACAATAATTATCATACAAGTTTTTTGGCAGGTTTCAGATTTGTGTTTCAAGGCACAAAGGGTCATCGTTACCTTTTTATCTGTGTGACTGTTGGCTTCAGTGTAATATCACGGGCCACCGCGATAACTCATCTGCTTCGGGTATCGGAAGGAAGAGTCTGAGTGTGAATCTTGCATAGCCTTCTGAATCTCAGAGGGGAGGTCTGCGAGACAGGTTGAGGAAGCTAATTTCAGAACTGCAGATGCTTTTACTAAAAACGATGCTTTTGCTGGTGCTGGTAGGTTACCTCAAAACCAACTGGTGGTGATGCTGTGGTTGCGCCATAATTTGTGGTCTTTGATCCTTAACCTCAAGGCATTCTGGTGAAGTCCACATTGCCCTATCCCTCCTGTAAACCTGGAAGAAGGTGATCGTTTGCCTTCTCGTTTGATTATTTTCCAGGATGTAGAAAAGGCAGGTACCCTTCAGAGCCCTCTCCTTGTCCCCTGCCCTGCAGTGTGTTGGGGCTATGCCCCACTGCAGGAGCTGCACCCGGGGGTGGTCGAGGGTCTGCCACCAGCTGCTTTACTTCCCCAAAGTGAGGAGCAGCCAGCCTTAGGGTTGCTTTGCACGTTTCCAAGTCCCATCCTGCTTCTCTTATGGCAGAGCTGGCTGGAGTTTAAACTTCTCCAGCTTTTATGCTCTCTTGGCAGGAAATATCTGAGCTCTTTAAAGCTGCAGCCTGTCCAAGCTTATCTTTCGGTAGGCAAGGCTGCTTCTTGTCAAATGGTTTTGCTCCCGGTTACCTGCTTCTGTGGGTTGAGGGATCTGGTTCCACCATTAGTTGGTATGTCCTTGAATAACCCACTGCTTCAAACCAGAATAAGCCAGAGGCTTTTGACATCCCCCCCACACACACTTCCATGATAACAGAACACTGTGATACTATCGGATCTCAGCCATTACAGCCCTGTAGCAGTAAGAAAACTGCATGACATGTGAGCAGATTGTGTCTCGGGCAACAACATGTGACGCAGCATTCAGCATGCCTTTGCAAGTTACAGAATCGTAGGCTTGTTGAAGAGCCCAGGTTGAAGGGCCCTTGAAAGATCACCTGGTCCAACCAGACGGTTGGTTGCGTGGTGAAGAGTAGGCAGCAGTACGAAGAGAGAAACCATTTGCTTTAATGCATTAGCCCCAGTGTTGTACTTCTGTATGCTCTCATCAGGAACTTTCTGACTTCCATGTGGCGAGGGGTAGTACTTGCTGGGGAAAAGCACCTTAAAGCCTCAGAGCTTGGAGGGGCTGTTGTTTCACTTTTTTAATATTTGTATTTAATTTCTCCCATCAAATCTGAAATTTGAGAGCAAGTACAGTTCATGCCAAGCATGAACACTTCTAGTGATAGCTCTGCTCTGGCTTTTCCAGTAAACATATAATGGTGATACGAACTGGGACTTGTCACTTACAACCTCTGTGAATGTATATGAAATGTGAAGGAATTGCCTTTTAGAGACTTCTGAGGAGTATTTTTACGGGTCCAGCTATGCATGACTTCATGTAGCTAGTCTAAGAGAGCCTGGTCCTAGGAAGCAGGTTGCTCGGGCTTCTGTTTTCTTTTTCTTTCCCCTGTAGCTTTCCTGAAGACTAGCTTTTCAGTGCCCACTGGGAAGTGTGGGCACCCGGTGTGGTAGCCATGTACCGCTGGAGTAGGCAGGGTAATGTTCCTTCTTTGTTGCTCCTGAATGTTGTCGTGTTTTTTGCCAAGCCTCTTGGCTGTAGCCAGGAGCTCGTCCTCTTGGTTATCCACTGTAAAACCAAAGAACTTCTGGAATTTGGTGTTTTCCAGGACACAAGTCTGCTTATATTAAGTCCTTTATTCCTGGATGGGCGAAGTTGCATTCGGATATATTAAAATGCTAAATGAGCTTGGCTTCCCAAGGGACTGAGGTTATGCTTTGCAATCCTAAGGGCTTCAGTTAGCAGTGGGTTGTGCTTTTCCAGTGAAGTTAAGGGAACATACAGTCAGAAACCGGCCCCAGAAGATGACCATAAAACATTTTTGAGGTGAAACTGCCCATACCCCTGACAACTATTTATTATACAACCATACTGTTAATACTTACCAGGCACTTTTTACTCCATTACAGAGATTTTATTGTTTCTGTGTGTGGTTAATTCTTTAATCAATGCTTTGTGGCATGGAGTCCCATCATTCTGCACAGGCTAGATAAATTATCAGCTACTTTGGCAACCACATTTTTTATATTCCAAATGTAAAGTTTGATTCAGCTTTTGTGTTTAATTAAGGCTGAGTTGCTCTATTTTACTCGCTTGTATTCCCTACCAGTCTTTCTGTAGCTTTGTGTAGAATGGATGTCCCCTGTTCCCCTCTATTCTGCTGGGCAAAGTGTTTATCCACAGCTTCTGTTGTTGGATTTGAATTTGCTTGGCAGTGAAACTACTGCTTTCTTGGGGCACCTATTTTTGTATTAGATGCCGATAGCCTGTAGGCATTAAAGTTTCAGTCTCTTAGCTTCAAGCAACAGTGATGTTCCTGCAGATCCAAACTGGCAGACAATCGGTATCCTAAATGCTGGTGTTTATTAGAGCAGAGCAAGGCTGGAGGGTAGCTATGCCAAGTCTTGGCTCATTAAACCGGCAGGAAGATTCAAGAAGGCTGCTTTTAAAGATAAGGGCAAGAATTGGCACGGGGTAGGCGGGGGTGAGAGGATGGCAGTGGGTAGGCCATGTGGTAGGTGTCTGCTATCTTCCCATAGATAATTTGAAGGCAAGAGCAGACTCATTGAGACAAATGAGCTGTCATACAAGCAGGAGTAATAGCAAGCTGGAGTAATAGTATGCAGCATTTGTCACTGATGCAGTTTAATTGTCATTGGTCTGAAATATCAGGGTTAGAAGGCAGGATTAACTCACTGCTTTTCTGGAGTCCTAATTAGTTATTAATTCCTCGATTTTTAAGAATTTTGGTAAAGATTAGTGTAGGAAAATGAGTGATTTATCTTTTATCATCATGGGGAAACTACTTGGTATTAACATAGCCTTTGGTTTGTTTATCCAGGGGAGCTCTCTTCCATGGTTTCACCAACACTCTGTTCTTTCAGAAATTTCAAGTGGTTTAACTTGAATGCGATTACCTTTTGTCTCTGTTTGCAGGGGACTTAGTACATTTGGATGACTCTGATCTGGGATGTTTAAGGCTTCGTAGGGTAACTTCATGCAGATAAATACTTCAGATTAGAATGAGCAAATTGTGCTTCTTCCCTTTTATCTCCTAAAAAACGTGGTCCTGTAAGAACAGAGATGAGAGATGGTTGTCTTTTTGTTGCTGTTAATGATGGTTTCTATAGAGTAGAATCTTGTGAATAGATCAGATTAGTAGAATCTGAGGCCTTTAAAGTCATTTAACAGCTTTGGTCTAATTTGTAGTCTTGCTAATAATCTGAATTATTATAAATAGAGAATTCATTGCAATACAGACAAAAGAACTTCACTCTTTTCAAAGCTCTACTCAGACTGAAGCAGGGTCTTTGAGGGGTTTCGTCTAGGTCGCATCTGCTTACATTGTGGCTGAGTGTACTACCTCTGCTCTGGGGTCTGGACTGAACAGGGTGGGCTGGAGAGAGTAGGAACTGTATTCTTTGGGAATCTGTTGGAGCTATTCAAACCATGACCAGATGGTCTCTTCTGGGCATCTTCTGGAGGCCCAGAAGAGACAGGAAGGTGCAAAGGTGCGGGTCAGCATGCAGTACATCGCCCCTTTTTGCAGTTACCAAAGAGTCAGTGTGAACTCAACTGTAAATAGTTAATTACTGTTGAGGATGAACATTGGATTTCCAGGTCCCACGGAGAAGTCCTGTACCATTAATTGGTACTTCTGTGACTGTTGCAGATAATTTCAGGTACTGCAAGACCATGGTCTGCTTGTATACTTCGACCTATGGAAGGGGCCTGTACTGAAGCTGACACTGAATTACCTGCTTGCATTGTTTTGAAGCTGCGTTTCATTTGTCACGCTGCGGTCTGTAGCTTGAAAACTTGCTGATAAAAGTCTCAGGATGACATGAGCGAAAGAGGCAAAGATTTTCCATGATTAAATGAATGCTTTTGTTTCTATTTCAGGAAAGCCCCACAGCATTGGCAGCTCTGAACGGATTCAGCTCTCAGGAATGTACAATGTTCGAAAAGGGAAAATACATTTGCCAGTCAACAGATGGACAAGACGCCAAGCTATCCTTTGTGGAACATGCCTAATTGTCTCATCAGTAAAAGAAAGCCAGACTGGAAAGATGCATGTCCTCCCTTTAATTGGTGGAAAAGTAAGAAACTTTATGTATTTGCTTGCTTAACCCCTAGCCCTTTATGCGGAGAAGATTGAATACAATTATTCAAGGGGTGATTCTGCCCCTCTACTCTGCTCTGGTGAGACCCCACCTGGAGTACTGCATCCAGCTCTGGAGCCCTCAATATCAGAAGGATATTGACCACTTGGAGCGAGTCCAGAGGAGGGCCACGAAGATGATCAGAGGGCTGGAGCACCTCTGCTATGACGAAAGGCTGCGAGAATTGGGCTTGTTCAGCCTGGAGAAGAGGAGGCTCCGAGGAGACCTCATTGCAGCTTTCCAGTATCTGAAGGGGGCCTACAAGGGTACTGGGAGAGGACTTTTTACAAGAGCCTGTAGTGACAGGACAAGGGGCAATGGGGTTAAATTGAAATCAGGGAGGTTTAGATTAGATGTCAGGAAGAAATTCTTCACAGAGAGGGTGGTGAGGCACTGGAACAGGTTGCCCAGAGATGTTGTGGATGCCCCATCCCTGGATGTCTTCAAGGCCAGACTGGATGAGGCTTTGAGCAACCTGGTCTAGTGGAAGGTGTCCCTGCCCATGGCAGGGCGGTTGGAACTAGATGATCTTTAAGGTCCCTTCCAACCCAAGCCATTGGGTGATTCTATGATGATTCTTAGCCCCTCAAAAACTTGTTCCTGTAAATGGGTTCATCAGAGTGTATAAACGACTTTTGATTATGGTCAAAGTCATGTTTCACAACTTCCAACGTTTGGATCCTGAAGAAAAGCGAGGGCAACACATTATGTTTCCTTTTCCTACAGTGTTAAATGTTTTATATGTGCACTGGTACACAGGCAAAGGATACATGAACCTGTGTTTTGTGTGGTCTGTACCACCTAAGATTTGAAAATTAACCAATAAGAACATGGGCTTATTTTCAACACTGGTGGGTTTTTTGAGTGTTCAGCATTGTATGAGTAGTGGTCTAATATAAGCTAATAGCAACAAACATTTTTACTTGTGAAAAGCTGAAACTGGACTTTTTTCAGTTTGATTACAGCTGAAACACAGGAGGTTCCCTCTGCACATCAGGAAACGCTTTTTCACTGTCAGGGTGACTGAGCACCGGCACAGGTTGCCCAGAGAGGTGGTGGAGTCTCCATCCTTGGAGACACTCAGAAGCCGTCTGGACATGGTCCTGGGCAGCTGGGCTGTAGGTGGCCCTGCCTGAGCTGGGGGTTGTACCGGATGACCTCTGGAGGTCCCTGACAACCTCATCTGTTCTGTGATTCTGTGAAAATTTAGTGAAGACAGTAAGATGACAGTATTACTATTTCAGCTTGAACAGTGTTTCAGAACACCATTGCTGAATTGATTAGCCAAGGTAATGGGGAGAGAAGCATTAGCTTGAGGATGAATTTGCACCTGAATTAATGCTCTTGTACCTGCCATGCTTATGTTTGATTTTTAAGAGTCATTAGGAGAGAAACAAGCTTCACAGTGTTATATATGCAGACTAAAGTTGATTCGCTAGTAGTCTATACTAGCGAAGTGGAAAGTAGTCCCTTCTTCTAGGAGCTGTTTTTCCTATCTCCTTTCAAGATTCTTCACATGATGCTTCAACTCTTCCCTGGAGGTACTGAAGTACAGACATTTTCCTCTTTTAGCAAAGTGGGTGAACTCTGAGAGTGAATTATATTCCTGGCTCCAGCACATTGGAGAGGAGGATTCAGGTCCCCATCTTTGAGATGAAAAAGGTTTTTTTTTTTTTAATTTTAAAAGAGAAGAGATTGTCTGCCTTATTTTTAATTGCTTAACATGGAATTTCTAAGGTGGTTTTGCACAGAAGTGCCTTGTATAATGTAAAACGTGCAGACTGTGTTAAGCGGAAATTGACAACAAATTTTAAAAGAAAAGGAGAAAAATGTACTGAGGGCTTCTGCTGACAAAGCTTGGGAGGAGGATGCTTGGCACAGGACTACGTGTTTTTAAAATTATCGCTCAAAAAATATTCTTCCTCAACCCCATAAATACTCTGCACTTCCTGGTTTGCAAAGGCTTTCCAGAATGCGATGCTGAGGCACTGAGACCATAAGTTGTGTGGGACTTCTCGTGTACGGTAGCAGAATGATGTATTCTGGGTGTTTTTTAGCAAGTTGAGAAATGCCAAAGAATTTAATTGGGCTGTAAGAGAAGCATTTTGCTAAGCCTGTTTTTAATAACTGGGAGTATAAATTGTACTTCTTTAGGCTGTATAAAGACAGTCTTAAGTGTGTTTCACTAGGAGACCTTTTATGGTGCTCAGCCTCTCTTAAAATGTTGATATTCTTGGTGTGTTTCTCCTTCCGTTCCCTAGTCCTCCTGTTCTCATTTCTTGCTTGTGTAGATTTCATGAATATTTGACAGCCAAGATCCAGCTTGAGTGCTTGAGAGGGTTAGTCCAACTCTACTTGAAGAGCTCCTCTTGGGTGCACTTTAACTTTGCCCTGGGGAGCTCTGCCAAGAGGCTTTCGACTCCTGTTCGCTAACAGTTGTGTGTCTCCTGCTGTAGGTGGAAGAAGTGAAAAAGCACCAGCACTGTTTAGCGTTTAGCTCCTCTGGACCTCAAAGCCAGACCTACTACATTTGTTTCGATAACTTCACTGAATATTTGCGATGGCTTCGACAAGCATCAAAGGTGAGAAGAGTGCGAATTCCTGCCCCGAATGGGATGTTGGTAGTGTTTCCCCCAGTTCTGTGTTCTCCATGCAGTAGTGTGGTCATTCGTCTAGGTTCATTATCATGAGCTGCTGCTACTGTTAGTGGTGCACAAAAAAAACCCTCAACTGGGGAACATGGGTAACAGGCAGTAGAGACGTGAATTTATCTGCATTTGTACCGAGCCGTGGTTGTGCAAGCAGAGTGCCGTGCTGTGCTTTCTCCCTTTCCTCATCATGATCCAGCTGGACGGATGGATTGAGATCATCAGAACAAAACAGGATATAACTCTCAAAATTTCAGTTTAAAAAGCTTTATTTCAGCGTTAATAACGCCTAAAATAGTGTTGGATTTTTAAAAATTTGTTCCACACACAAAGCCTAAAGATTAAATTGCTAGAATTAAGGAACTTTTTCTTGCTTTGAAATGTTGCTGAATCTCTCTTTACTTCTATAACTACTTGATTTTTTTTTTAAATGAGCAATCATTTTATGTCAGTAAAAAAAATTACTAACTAAAGGCTTTGTAGACTATATTTTATGCTGTGCTTAGTGCACAATTTATTATGGGAATTTAGGTCCTGCAACATTTTGACTCTTCAGATACACTGTGTTGCTGAAAAGTTGTTTTCGCAATTACCTGTTTTATCTCTTAATCCCTGCCACTTCTTTGGTAAATTCCCTGTAAAATAATTTCTGTATCTTGAACCACCGATTTTTTTTATTATTCTTAACATGCAAGAACTAGATGATCTTTAAGGTCCCTTCCAACCCAAACCATTCTGTGATTCTATGAAGTCATTTTGCTGTGCTGTCAGCACTCTCTCTTTGGGCATCTAGTTGGGCCTAAACTGCCCCTTGGTTTTATACTTCGTAGAGCTGTATGTTCATGGTCTTTACTATGTTAAAGCAGCTTGGTTTTATGTAGTTGTACTGAGAGATATTTATGGCACACTAGATCTGTTCTGTCTTTTTAGATTCCAATGATGTATGATCCAGCCTATTGCCAGTGGTACAGGCTGGGTTGTGGGCTTTTTTAAGAGGTTTGATTATTATGTCAAACATTCTTTGAGCAGTAACTATTGCACCTCCCAACATATGCATGATTTAAAATGTCCTCTAAGTTTTGGGGTTTTTTTCCTAGTAAGTTTGAAAAGCATTTTTAAAGACTCTCTTCTGGCATCCCTGCTCAGGTGTGTTAAGCCTCAACGTAAAAATCCCCAGGGCGTGTTTTACAAGATGGGGAGGCACGGTCTGTCAGGTTTTTGAGTTCTTGCCGCTGTGTGGCTCTCTCTGGGAGAGCAGTGCCCTTTTATCTCCAGTGGCTTTGACATCAGATAAATGAAAAGCAAATCTAATGAGTGAGGAAAACAGTGGAAAACAATGAACTTCAGAAGTGGAGATAAATGGCCAGAAAGCCCCTCTGAATTACTGGCAGCGTAAGCTTGTTCTGTGCCATGCTGTGCTTCCCCCTTTCTCTCTGGTTCACCCAAATGACTAACAGCGTTGGGACGATAGCCAGCATGAGAACATATCCCCATGCACTCATGATACCCTCCCATTTTTCTTATGTAAGAGTAGAAAGCAAATACATAGTTCCAAGTGTCTTGTCAGAGAGTCAGAGCTGAAGAAGCTTGCTATGCTGTGCTTTTGTTGGTAAAACATGCTTCGAGGGGGGGGTAAAATGTTGCTTCGTTTTCTCCCCAGCCCCAAAAAAACAAGGTTTGGTGTTCTGGATTGATGGATTTTGAAGCAGTACTTCGCTGCTTCAAGTTGCTTTTTTAGTGTTTGGGTTTTCTATCCTTAGACTGAAAAACAGAGACAAGCTTGATTGTGTGCAAGGCAGTTGTGTGGGCAGTGCTGCGCAGTAATCCTGTTTCTGAAGAACAGAAGCTGAGAAACTGGGAATGCTGCAAAAGTAACTCAGATTTCCTCCAGCTGAAGCACTGTGTCCAAGTGCTTAATTGTAAAGTGCGGCGTCCCCGATTTGCGTGTACGAATCGAGAGCAAGCTTCACCTCCAGCTCTGTAGTTCAGGCCAGCCCAGCGTTTATGTGGAGTTCTCTGCCCCAGGTGTTGGGGAGCTACACAGGTTCAAAGAAGTTGGAATATTCTTGCTAGCCAAGAAAATACAGTGTAAAGCACATTGTATGTCCAAAGGCAAGCAGCTTTAGGAAGGGGAGATGTTACAGCTCTCTGAGCTTCTAGTTGGTCGTTAGGGCTAGGTCCCCTGATGCTTACAGATTCTTCTTCAGTTGTGGTGGTGCATGTAGTACTTTTGTGAATTGTTATGAATGATGTTTCAGACTATATTTAAAATGTAGATGTTCTTTAAGGGCGTTTGTTTTGAAACTGACGTTCGTGTTAACTTGTGCTCGGTGGTAGTTTTCATGCAGCCCTTCACGTTCCTGTTGCCTGCTGCTGGAAACTAAGGTTTCTGATAAAAGTGTAATGAAAGCTTTAATTATAAACTTTAATGCAGAAGGATATCCCTGGTAAAATATTTTATTTAAATTGCTCAATTCAGTTTTTAGCTATGAAAAAAAAACCCACTTCATGTCTGTCTTCTGTCTACTTAAAAAGAACTAGAAGGAGATGTTATTTTAACTTCTAAATAACAAGCTTAATCTTGAAAGGAGACTTTACAAAGAATGCTTGCTCTGCAGTCTTTCTCCCCACAGAATACTGGCAATGTTGACTTTTTAGTGGTATTCCAGAATGAGACAAATCCTAACGCATCACTCCTGCAACAAATATATGTAGGCTGGAGAAGTTTTGAAATCGTGTTTGTAGAGACTTGGGCTCAATTTAATTAAAAATGAGCATCGCTCCTGTATGATCTGATTCATTCTAACAGCAAAATCTATCTTAGCAAAGACAGCTCTCGTGCTCTGCCCTGGTAAATTTTTGGAAGGGGCTTTGTGAATAGGTGTTTTCCTGTATGCGTGTGTCCTGAGGTGAACACAACTGCCGTTTTCAGGATGGACTGGAATTATTGCACAAACACTGACCTAAATATCAAACTTGGTGACATACTTACTCCAAATAGGTCACTTTTAGATATGCTGATTTAGCCTCAAACAGAATATTTTTAAAAGCTGGAAACGTGACTTGTTCGTTAATATTGATAGTTCTATACCACAGTGCATTTCTTTCCTTCTACTTTCCAAATACTGGAGCCCTAATTAAGGGAGCTCAGAAGGAAAACAACAACAAATTCGGTCCTTTGTGATCTAGTGTTTTCATTCTGTTGCCAAACGTTGAAAAATAAGCTTATGCAACTTGGGAAGGGGGGAACGGAGAGGGAAGAAAGGGCTTTAAGGAATTTTGTCTGCCTAAAGTTGGCACGATGGCTCTGGAACCCACACAATTACTTGCAGAGCAATTCTGTCTGCCACCGTTCACTACTGGAGTTTCGAATGCAGACGGATGGGCAAAGAGTGTGCGGTTAACGGTGAAGAGGACACGAAGAGGGCTTTCCTCCTTTGCCACTTCTAAAAAATAAAAAGCTACGCCCTTAATGTGGCAGATGAGGGAGGTTTTATGTGTAAGGTGTTAACTGAGTGGTGGAACTCGCTGCTGTGAGGCTTCCGTTTGGGGTGTGGTGGCGAGCTCCCGCTGCTTGACACTCCTAACAGCTCAACTTAGTTTAATGTTTGCAACGTAAAATTGCTGTGTTAAGTGTTGACTGCTACACACCTCATGACATGGATGGTTTGGCTGGAGTAAAGAGGATTATCAGTCCTCCGTGTTCATGCAACTGAAAGGTTCATGCAACAGATGTTGTGGATGGCCCATCCCTGGATGTCTTCAAGGCCAGGCTGGATGAGGCTTTGAGCAACCTGGTCTAGTGGAAGGTGTCCCTGCCCATGGCAGGGGGATTGGAACTAGATGGTCTTTAAGGTCCCTTCCAATCCAAACCATTCTGTGATTCTTTGATTCTATGGAATGGGTTGTCAACCTCTGCCTCAGAAATTCAGTATTGCAGAGCTTAGGCCAGGGAAGTAGCACAGCATTTTATCTTCTTGGAAATAGGGTGCATCCCTGGGTTATCTGACCCTGCAGGATGTCTCCCCTCTTGGCTTTAGAAGAGCAGGAAGGCTGCCGGCAGCTCCATGTGACAACAATTTCCTGCGTTAGCACTGGGTTCAGCTGGGCAGGTAGGGGAAGGGAGGCGATGAGAGGCAAGGGCTATAAATAATGCACAGCTGCTCACGGTGTCCGCCTGTGCGTGGCTGCCCTGCACGTGTCGGCAGGTGGAGGTGTACAGACTGCGCACCATCACCGCTTCCCAGCCGACCTGCACAGCCGTGGCTGTAATGGCAGCGTGTTCAGTGGGCCTTAAGCTGTTGTGTGGGATGGATTTGCAGCTATACACAAAAGAGCCCTCCTGTTTAAAATACGGGGAATATTCAAATAGAGATCCTTGATTTAAAAACTATGAAACTTAAGAGTTTTCTCATGATACCTTTCTATTTTCCCTTCCCTGTTTCAGTCACCTTTGTCTTCAAGTCTGCAGGGGAAATGTGTGTGGTGTTCCAGATGACCCCAGCCTGCTGGGGAAAAGGAGAGTAAATTACAATGTCAGTGTACATTTGGGGTGGGCTGACCCTCTCTGGGGGCCCAGTGCCCATCCAAGCTGCTCTATCACTGCCCTAAGGTGAGAGAAGATACCAGGAAAGGCTCGTGGGTCGAGACAAGGACAGGCAGGGATCACTCACCAGTTATGGTCACAGGCAAACAGACTCGACTTCAGGAAAATCAATTTAATTTGTTAACAGTCAAATCAGAGTAGGATTCTCTGAAATAAAAAACTGAAATCTTTAAACTCCTACCCCACACCCTTCCTTTCATCCCGGGCTCAGCTTCACTCCCAGTTTCCCTACCTCTTCCCCTCCAGTGGTGCAGGGGGACAGGGAATGGAGGTTGGGGTCAGGCCATCACATGCTGTTTCTGCTGCTCCTTCTTCCTCAGGGAGAGGACTCCTCACACTGCCCCTGCTCCAGCGTGGGTTCTTCCCATGGGCTACAGTTCTTCACAAACTGCTTCCCAAGGCCCAGGTTGTAAAAGGCTTCTTCAGGCCCAGCCGCTTGCTCCTGCGTGGGCCCAGCCCCGGGCTGCAGGTGGATCTC
>NW_010230066.1:0-4851 GCF_000690775.1 Eurypyga helias | reverse complement strand
GGGTGCGCCGTCCTTCCCGCCCCCCTCCTCCTGCCTGTCCGCACTGGCTTGGGTGTCTGCCTGGTTGTCTCTCCCACATGTTCTCACTCCTCTCTGCTCCTGTTGTTCTGCACAGGTTTTATCCTCCTTGGTTAAACACGTTGTCCAAGGAGCGCTGCCACCGTCACTGATCAGTCAGCTTGGAGCCGGCTGGCATTGGCTGTATCGGACACCGGGGGAGCAGCTGCCAGCGTCTCACAGAAACCACCCCAGTAGCCCTCCTGCTGCCAGAAACTTGCCATGCAAACCCAACACAAGATTGTGTGCTAAAAAAAATAGCAAGAATGACAAATTCAAGGGAGATGTACCAGTTGCCATTGTGGTCTTACTCCTTTGGTGTCAGTACAGAATGCTCTCTTTATACGTTTATTTGCACTGTGGAACTAGGAGAAAATAACAACAGATTTGAATTTGATTTATAGTGTAAGTAAGAAATGCAGGCGTCTACAGCAGTAATCTCCATCTTTCCTCAACTTGTGTAGAGACCTACCTGGAGCAGCAGTGCAAAATTACCTTTTTAGCTTTTTTTTTTTTTCTTCTGAAGTTAACTAGTTTTGACCAACCATCTCAATCTTCCCGCTTCTTTTTCTGTACAAGTTTGACGATTGTGTTGAGAGGCTGGTGTGAAATGTGAGGCTGACCAGGTGAAGAAAACGAAGCTGATCTAAGACTCTACTAATACGACTTTTATTTCTGCTGAGGAAGGTCCAGGCTCTGACTGCACACAAACTTGGTGTTACAGACCATACTTATATAAATAAATTCTATAGATTTTAAAAATTATTTCCTGATTGCAGTTCAGCAAATACGTTTCCAAAACAGGAGACCAAGATGCTCAGCTTCCACGAGCGTTTTACAGGAACGGTGCTGAAGAAATGCAGAGAGCAGCAATTGAGCATTACTGATTAGAGAAATATCTGCTTTTCAGTTGTGCTTCATCCACCTTTGAGCTAGAGAAAGATAATCAGCTGTAGAACTGCCTTTTCCTTCAGCACACAAGATACTGCTCGCTTATTAGTTGAAAGTGATGGATAATAAGCCATATCCACTTGTGCGTATAGCTTCATCTTCATGTCAGATACTGTCTGATTTTCTCATATTGAGCATGGTCAACCAGAAAGACTAAACTGCAGATTCCAACTTCAGTGTGGAAAACAGACTTTGCAGAGCTTTTTAATACAAAATACAGCCTTCAACCTGTAAAGAAGGCTTGAAAGCACTAGTCTCACGGTTAATTTAGCCCTACATTGTACTTGCCTTGGCTTGTCCACTAGCTGGTTGTCCTGTTTCCTATGTGTTTATAGATACTGTAATGAACTGCAGTGTCTTTGCAGAGTTCAGCATTGCAGAGAGTTTTGTTACCAAACCTCAGTTTTCTCTGGAGGCATAGAGGACAGGCTTTTCTAATGCTTACTGGTCAGACCCAGCTTAAATATCTCTTTCCAAAGCCTTGTCCGCAGAGCAACGCCCATGGCATAAGTAATGTACAAGGATGAATTAGTTTATTCTGAGTTATTTGGGGTGTTACTTGTTATAGTGTTGCCAAATTACACTTCAGAGTCACTGGATGCAATATCTCCTCTCCAGGTGTCTGTTCATCCTTCTGAGCAACAGATATTCATCTCCTGGAGGAAGACTATAGAGAACTTTACCTTAGTTTCCATCAGATCTGAATTTCTAGATGTGTATTTTTGCCTTTTACCTTTGGCTATTGGTTATTACCTTTGATAGTTCTACAGAGAATCGTGTGCAACAATTTGTGTTGCCATCAGGAGTTTCTGACGTTTTCTTGTAACTCTTCTAGTCTTGTTCCATGTGTTTGATGTACTGTTGTGATTCTGGACTATGGTGTTTGTGTGTTGGGGACAGCTTAGAGGTCAGGGATGTGCTGGTCACTGAGAGGGTGACCATACATTTGTTTCTTACATCAGTAGCGCTTGGCGGCTTGAAAATGAGTCTCTGTACTACATGACCTAAAAATGAGTTTAGTATAATGCCAACATCAGTGGCACCTTTTGAAAATAGCCTTCAACCAAATCCAAGGCTCTGCAAAAAGCTTGTTTTCTTTGAGGATAACAACTATCTGGGCTTCTTCAAATCTGTGAGACTAAGAAGTGTCATTGACCGGTTTTTAACTGTTGATTCAACATCTAGTGAAGAAAGAGTCCTGAAAAATTTTCTCATTTTTCAGCGGGGTTTATTTGAGCTGATCCTTACTTACAGGAAACGTGATGACTCCAAGTTTAGTACAAGGAAACCATTTATTTTTTTCTCTAATACCATAAAATGACAATATTGAGATAATGCTTTCCTTAAAAATAGATGCCTAAAAATAAACCCACAGCTTCCTTTTAGCGGTGATCACAAGTATCCGAACATAAGCAAACCTCTGGTTTCCATGCGGAACTTGACTTCCTTTTGTGTGTGTGCTCTAAACCTCCAGTGTGTGGGACCTCTGCTCTGCAGCCCTGTCTGGTCATTCTTGCGGCGGGTGGCTTCTTGTTGTCTCGAGTCTGAAAGAAGGAGATTGGGCAAAGCAGACTCGAAGCCAGTTTTGGTTCTCTTTTGATGGTAACACTTGAAAGTGTCCCTCCTCCTCCTCCTCCTCTTTCCCCACCAAACCTCTTATTTTGCACCTTTTGTTGTTAGAGGCGAGTTGATGCTTTGGAAATGACCTTCTGAGTGTGTTGTGTTGTACTGTCTCTCTCAGTGGTTTGGAAGGGAAAGTTGGTGTTTTAGCTCAGCATGTGTTTCCATGTCAAAATATTTCATTTCTTTTCCAAAGTGGTGTAATTGGTGACTTCAAGCTTTTCTCTTAATTTCTATTCTAGCCGAGCTATAGCTTCACTACTTTAACTTTTTCTTTTTCCTTGCTGAAATTTAAAGAGTCCGTGGTCCTCGTTTTGGACTTGCTGCCTCCGGTTAATAACACAGTAGTTCTTGAAGCAATGCAGCCAAGAGTGAGAACAGAAAACTAGGTATCGCCCACACATCTGGAATAGCTTTCAAGTTAACGTCTTTTGAAGCCTCTAAATCAGGTTCTGATATTATTGAAGCTGAATTTGTGCAGCTCTCGCATGAATACAGGAAAGCATCGCCCATAGCTTACAACTAGAAGCGCAGTGAGGTGTCGCCGATGTTACCTTTTAAGGTGTGCTCAATCCAGGAGGATCCCAAAGCGTTTTCCGTAATCTCTGGGAGTTAGAGGGGTGAGAGTGAGCAGGGGAACGTAACTCTTAATGAAGCTCAGGGGAACTAAGTGTTGGCGGTGAACCCATCCCATGAGACCAGAGGGGGTTGCAGGGACTGACACGTTGCACAGTACCTCGGTACGGATAAGGTGATAACTGAGTTGGTCTTAAAACTGAATGGCTCTAACACTGAGAGCCTTTCCAAGCAAAGTCTAGCAGGGAGGAAAGGAGGAGAGGAATTACTAGCAAAAACTGGTTTTATGGATGTTCGGTCTCCTTAGGCGACTTCTGTAGTGAGTGGGAGAAAGAGGAAGGTCTCCAGGGAGAAGAGGGAGTGAGTGCTGGAGACCAGCTTTAGGCCCCAGGCCGGTAGAGCTATATTCATGATTGGTTGCATTACAGAAACACTTGGGTCAGAAGGCCTTTCTGAGCTACTACAAAATAACGGCACGAAGAGCGTTCATCTCGCTGTAGAATTAATCCATAGGATGCAGCTGTGTTAGGAGAACCTAGGTCAGAAGCAGAGGACCCAGCATAACCTCTGCTCAAAAAGAAACAAAGCCCCACAGCCCTCTCCACCTGGGACTGGGGAGACTCGAACAAGCGCAGGCTGATTGGAAGTTTTACTGGCAAGAAAATCTGTAGTAAATGCCGAAAGCAAGTCTTTGCTGGAGGGCTGCTCGTTGCAAAGTCTGTTTGCTGGCCGTACAGCAGCTTGTCTTGGTACAAAAATGAAGTCTAACCCAACCTGTAAGAAGAAGAAGGAGCATGTCTCAATTCTTGCGAGACTGCCACAAGTTCTGCGACGTTGACAGGTGAATCGTTTTCAGTCGAGCTGTTTTAAGGATGTCAATATTCCTTGCTCCACCAAATGGAGATTCACGTGTCTCAAGTGTAAGTAGCTTACTGCTGCAGCTAATTACTGTCCCTTCACTCCAGGCTGCATCTTAAGCCTTGTCTTTGCAGGGATCTTACTGGTGTGAACATTCCCCCTGACTGCCACCAAGGCAACAGCATTGCTATCACTCCCTGTCCAATACTGATACCAATACCTGATCCCTGAAATAGGAGCACTTTTCCTCCTGAAGGAGCAAAAATACTCATATTCTGGTAATGGCTTCAGATAGCACCAAGCATTTCCAATGACACTTGTCAAATGTCACCTTTTTGGACAAATTCTCTCTTTCATCAAGGTCTTGATTTTAAACCTGGGGACAGACTTTCACGTTTCTGAAATTCCTTCTAGAAGGGTAAAGGAGTGCAACTTCTGCTTCATTACCGCCACGTTTCCCCCTTCCTGCGCACACGTTTCCTGCTACTGTTTTCTGTTCAGTTGGTACAGCTTTGCACAAGGGCCAAAAGTTAGAAGTGAGCTATTTCTGCGCGCTGTGCAAACCTAAGTTCAGAGCTAAGGAGTGTAGAGCAGGGACAGGTTAAATAAACCTTGTGCCCTTGAGTCTCGCCGGCATCAGTCATTTGTACCAGAGGCTTTTGGCTGCGTGGCCCGTGGAGGAGAGAGGGGCGAGAAGAGGGTGCCCGGCCAACGGTGCCCCAGCAGCGTGCGTTCCTGCCCTTTGTCTTGGTAGGCCGTTACAGCATTGCCTGCTGGGTTTGTGAATCT
>NW_010230065.1:0-1369 GCF_000690775.1 Eurypyga helias | reverse complement strand
GCATAGCAACCAGCAGTGCAGAGGTAAACCCATCTGGGCTGCTTCTTTGTGGCAAGGTATTACTTCCCGGTTAGACAACTTGGTTGTCGAAGTGCATCACATCGATGCCCACGTACCCAGAAATCGAGCTACTGAAGAACATCAATATAATCAAGCGGTAGATCAGGCTGCTAAGATTGCCGTGGCTCAGGTAGATCTGGACTGGCAACATAAAGGTGAGCTGTTTATGGCTAGGTGGGCCCATGACACCTCAGGCCATCAAGGGAGAGATGCCACCTACAGATGGGCTCGTGACCGAGGGGTGGACTTGATCATGGACGCTAATGTGCAGGTTATTCATGAATGTGAAGTGTGCCACAATTAAGCAATCCAAGAGGGTAAAGCCTCTTTGGTATGGGGGACGATGGCTGAAATATAAATATGGGCAGGCCTGGCAGATTGTGAGATTTGTGAGAGCGGCTTCGTAGTATTTTGCTGCCCGGAGTTAAACCAGGACACCATGCCACTGCCTGAAATACTATCCTGGGCCTTGAAAAGAAAGTCCTGTGATGACATGGCACCCCAGAAATGATTGAATGAGTCAATGTGGCTTATTTCCAAAATAGTCTCATAGACACTTGGGCCAAAGACCATGGCATTGAGTGGGTGTATCACATCCTCTACCATGCACCTACCTCTGGGAAGGTCAAACGATCAAATGGACTGTTAAAGACCACAGTGAGTGCAATGGTGGATGGAACTTTCAAAAATTGGGATACACATTTAGCAAAAGCCAGCTAGTTACTCAAGGATCTGGGTGCACTTGGTGGGTAATGAGAGAAGATGATGAAGTCTGCTGTGTGCATCAAGGAAGTGTGATTCTTGGTGAAACTAGCCCATGAGTTAATTTGCATTATGGCCACTAATTGCTGCAAAAAAATCTTGTTCTGAGTTTTGTGGTGTACGAATTACTGTGGCAGAAATCACCTAAACCTACAGAGGTACAGCCTTGCCAGAACTGTAGCAGTGACCTGACCTGAGCGGAGTTCAGCACCCAGCGATCCCATGCGACTTCTACCGTTCCTGTCCTTAGTGAAACCCACACCTGATGGAACCTGAAGTCATGGACTAATGGTTATTTTAATGGACATTTATCCAATATGGTTCATACACTAAGGGAATTATATGTGTGTTGTTTGGGAAAGAGGGAGGTGGTTAATGAGAGTTGTTGGATAAAATGGGACTTGAGCATGATGTAAATGTTATGAAATATGGTGTGGAGAATGTGCTGGGTTTAGTAAGGAAAGAGTTATCTCTTTTTACAGTGGCTGTACAGAAGCTATATTCCTCGATTTTCTCTGAGAGAAGTACTGATAAGGTATCTTTTTAG
>NW_010230064.1:0-30989 GCF_000690775.1 Eurypyga helias | reverse complement strand
GTGGACCAGCGGGTAAACATTGCCTAGCCCAAAGTCAGCTGAGAGTCAGGCTGGGGAGGCCTCAGCCTGTGTGGGAGTCACATTTTGCCCTTGCCACAGGAGGAGAAAGGGGGGCAAAAAAAAAAAAAAATCCCTCTTTACACGTTTGGGTGGTTTTTTTTCCATAAAATGGGGGTGATAACACCTCAGCAGGGATTTGCTTTGCAGAAATGTGCCCTGATACATCCAACCCGGCGTGTAACACCTACTGAACCCAGGCTTGGGCCCAGAACGTGCAGCTGAGTGCTCTTCTGGTAGAGGGAATATTACAGTAACCTTGAAATTACACAGATAAACCGGGCTGACTAGTGTAACACACATTTACTAGAAAATACTAGGCCCTGCTCATTTAAATGTGTCATTATTAATATGATATTCATTCCTAATATTGTTTGATTTGCCATGGCCAATTATCCTTATGATATTAACTTCTTATCTTACCAGCAACAATTTGCACATATGGCTGCCTCTTAGATTAGTGAAATGAACTCTCTCTCTCTTCAAAATCAATTACAATAATGACTGTGCCAGTGACTTCCTATGTGGTATTGAAAACTGTGTGCTTTTGGAAATGAAAGACTGGAAGGAAAATAATGCCACTTCCAATACTTCACTTTCAGCTCTGAAGGCCTGGTAATGCTCTGGCTTTGCTAGAACCTTTGCAAGTCAGACTGAGATCAGATTCTGCTTTTTAAGAGGGTTTATAAACTCCAGTGAATTTTTAAGGCAGATTATTATTTGCCTTATTTCACAAGATTTATGCAATAAATTAAAAAGCTTGTCCTAAAAGATGCTCAGTTTTAGGGTGATGTTAAACTGTAGTTTGTCCAAGTGTGGAAAGGAAGCTGATCTGTGCATCTCATTCTGGAGGTGTACTCTCCTTAACATAGTTTTTTTGCTCAGGGGCCACATCTGCAGCTTGCTCCTGGCTCAGTAATATTTGTACCAAGGCTCAGCAGTGGGTTAACCAGCTGCCTCTCTCTTGGGACCTACCTCAGGTCTGTAGCTCCCAGTTGTGTGACCAGAAAAGGGCTGACAAAGCGAGGGAGAGCCCAGAGGTGTTAACAGCCATGTGTAGGTTGGTATATTTTTATGGTACACTTTGACCAGGCCTGAGTGTATCAACAATGGCATTCAAATGTAGCCCTTGAGCTGTGTTCGTGCTTTCTCTCGTCTTGCTCTGCAGGAGAGAGGTTAGTGTGAGGCTGTGTTTTTCCACGTGATACCAAAGAGCTGTGGTGAGTCAGTGGCCGGGGCAGGTGTCCCCTTGGACCTGTGATCAACCAGACTGCACAAGGGTATTACCGTTGCAAGTGCAAAGATAATCAAGTGGGTGCATTTTCTGTTTCAGGCACCGACATACAGCCGACACAACTTGCCTACCAACACGAATGAGAAACAAGCCCAAGAAATCCTCATCCGTCGGCAGCACAGCCTGCGGCTGAGTTGCAGGAAGGGAAACAGCTTACCTTTGGGTAGACCGGTACCTGTTATGTAAACTACTATTCATGTGAAAAATGCCTCTGTTTCTCTGTAAATAAGGAGAGGCACCCATTTTCATATATTTTTTGCAATAATTAAAATGGATATTTTCCCCAATGTCCTCATGAAACACGTAAGAAGAAAGAGCTTCACTTAGCATGTGGACAGCAACATTTTTATGCCCTACCTCTATACATTGGTCAGAATTCAGCTACTAGGGCTGTAAGTAGTATACTAACGTAACGCATTCTTTTGGCATGTGCAAAACATAGTATAATTACAGCTGTGTGAATGTGTGGATTCATGAAAGGCCTGATGCAAAGCCCTTGACACCTTGCACTGATGGTTTGGGCTCTTGATCAGTAAGAGTAAGATTTGTCAGACCAGTGTAGGCATTGGACAGCATAAACATTTATAGCTGAGATAATCAAAGTTAAGTAAGAAAAATAAACTCTTGCTGGATATATTAATTTTATTTAAATTGGAAGGGTGAATCTTAGAAGAAAATACTTCTTTCCACTGACTGCAGGAAAAACCTAGGGCTATTATATCAGACAAAGATATATTCACTGGAGCTGATGTTGAGTTCAACCCATCCAAGCTAAGCATTGATCTTATTCTCTCTTTTAAATTTGGCTGTAAAGGTACAGAGGCACAGCAGAAAAAGCATATAACCATGCCTTTTTACCATCCCACCAAATAAAAGCAAATTGCAGGGGCAGTCACAGGTACTGAACACATTTCTGTCTCCATGCACAGGTTAGCACCACGGGCATACGCTACCTCTCTTTGCCTCAGGGCCCCAGCCAGCACACTAGACGAAAAGCCAGGCGTGTTACTTTTACAGGTAATGGAAATTCTTTACTCTCTACCCTACTCCAGCAGTGAAAGAAACTTGGCCAGTTGCTCAATGGATTTGACTGTACTAAATTAATATTCCCATGGAAGTCCCTGGCCTATTTAAATGAGCTACACCCTTCTCTCCTATCTTTTTTATCTGTTTGTGTGGTCATTACTGCTGCAGTTTCTATCTTGTTCCAGCACTCCTAGTTTTCTTTTTTCTCTCTTGCACAAATATTCCTGTGATTCCTGCAGTTTGGCCTGGCTAAGAGGGCATCCATTTAAGCCCGAGAAAGCAAGTTATCTGCTCCCTGCAGCCTCGCAGACACAACTGCATGCAAAGCTGTTAGGAGTTGCTGAACCTGTAACCCAGCCGAGGCAAGGTTGTCCCAGCTCCATGCCCCCAGGTCCCACTGGTAGCAAGGCTGAGGAGGTATTCCCAACAGGCACCCCCCACCATAATTCAGGGTACATGTACACACGGCCAGGCACACCGAGCAGCACGGACAGGGCACAGCACTCGCGAACACAGACAGCACCAATGGCCTCATCCTGGTTCCACCCCTCTCTCCAGCCTGCTTGGGATGATAGCCCATTAGTGGAAAATTATATGAATTCCCCAGCAGCTGGCCTCAGAAATACACTGTGTCCAGTAACTGGCCCTGAAACTTCCATCTCTTCAGTTGGTGGCACTTGTACATGTCAGCCCCCCGGGGGGACAGCCCCACGGCAGCTGCTGATACTCAGAACTACACATGTGTGTGCACATACATGCACAGATGCTCTTCCACCCCACCCCATGCACTGCAGATCCCTCCAGTGGCTGATCTTGGACACCCAGTCTTCCCTATAGAAGACTATATCCCTATCCTCCTGGATCTGCTGGTCTCCCTTTGCCTGGACACACATGTGCAAACAGGTTTTTCTAGTACCTGCCCCAGAAGATAACCTTACCAGTAGCCAACTACAGACCCCATGGTCTCTTTAGACACTGATTGGGACCTCCTGCCTCCTCTAGTAGTCAACCCACAGACCTTCTGCTCTCTCCAGTGTCTATCCGAGACTCATGGTTGCTCCTACAGTTGGTTCCCAAGCCTCTTGCCCTTCTCAATGGCTACACTGGCTTGGTGATTTCACACTGACCTATGCACCCACACAATATGCATGTACCCCAGACCCTCCAGCTGCTGGCACTCAGACCTCCACACACACAGGTACACAATATAAGGAGCTTCTCCCCAAGGAAAACTGTCAGAAGTGAAGTGTAATGAGAAGACAGGACAGACTGTGCTGACCAGGTACAGGACATTGTCAGACACATGTACTGACCAGTCCCTGTTTACAATGTGAGCAGCCCTTTTTATCCTCTTCTTTCTCTATTTTCCTGCACTTGTTCCTCACCAAACTATCCTTCCTTTCCCTGCCTTTGGTTCCTGCCCTAAATGTCCCATCATAAATCCTGTGCAATCCCAAAATGTTCTCCTCTGGCATCCCACAAGAGCCTCGTAATCAGTGGCAGTCCCTTCTCAGACTGTGAGGTGTGCCGGGGAGACCCTCTCCATTGCCTCATTGTGATAGGTCTTACCCTGCCCATGGGGCTGATCACCCCTCTGATGGGTCAGGGCAGGAGCTCAGGCTCATTCCTCTGACTGAGATATTGGGAGCTCCCCCGCCTGCTCTGTGGCTCCTCTGTGTTGGTGGACATGAGGCTCTAATCACATAACCTAACAAAAAATCCTGCCAGAATCTGTCCCCAAGCAGCTGGTCTCTTCTCCCCTTTTTCCACCTTGCTCTCTATGAGCATTTCTGCAGTAATACTGGTATTACTGTATAAAGTTATCAGCCAGTCTCAGGTTATTGAATGTGCACTGTAAAATGAACACTCATCCTCACACTAAGAAGGGAGACAGAGGTTCGGGATGGAGCATTACTGAATTGCCCACAGAAACATAAATTCATTTAGGATCCTTAGAAACATCACTTTTCTGAAAAATTTGCTACAGTGATTGAAACCATATATTTAATCTTCATCTGTGTATCAAAAACTTGTACAACAAAGTATGTGTCCTGCAGGTGCAAAATTATTTTTCTTCCCTTTCTGTTTTACTCTGAAAGAGATGAAAGCAAAAGAGATCTGTGTAGGCCAAACATCCCCTTGGGGCTGGGCTGATGGCAAACGTGATGGCAGCAGAACAGAAACCCCCGGGAGCTAAACAGAAGGGAAAATAGAAGTAGCTCAAGGGGATTTTTTTTTTTTTTTAAATGCAGCTAATTCTTTTCTGTTTTGTTTGTCAGGATGTTATGGTGATGGACCTTTGTGTTTATCTCCCAAAAATCTTCTAGCTTGTTACAAGCTGGTTTTTTACATTAACTAAATTGGTAGTGCATAGTCAGACTACAGACAGCTTTAAGAAAAGTAAATCATAGAATCACAGAATGGTTTGAGTTTGAAGGGACCTTAAAGACCATCTAGTTCCAACCCCCCTGCCATGGGCAGGGACACCTTCCACTAGACCACGTTGCTCAAAGCCTCCTCCAGCCTGGCCTTGAACACTTCCAGGGATGGGGCGTCCACAGCTTCTCTGGGCAACCTGTTCCAGTACTTCACCACCCTCTCTGTGAAGAATTTCTTCCTTATATCTAACATAAATCTATCTGCTTTCAGTTTAAACCATTATCCCTTGTCCTATCACTACAAGCCCTTGTAAGAAGTGTGTCCCCCCCCGGCTTTCCTGTAGCCCCTTCAGGTACCAGAAGGCTGCTATAAAGTCTTCCTGCAGCCTTCTCTTCTCCAGGCTGAACAAGCCCAACTCTCTCAGCCTGTGCCCATAGCAGAGGTGCTCCAGCCCTCTGAGCATCTTCGTGGCCTCCTCTGCACTCGCTCCAACTGGTCCATGTCCTTCTTATGTTGGGAGCCCCAGAGCTGGACACAGTACTACAGGTGGGGTCTCAGCAGAGTGGAGTAGAGGGGCAGAATCCCCTCCCTCGACCTGCTGGCCACGCTTCTCTGGATACAGCCCAGGATATGGTTGGCTTTTTGGGCTGCCAGTGCACACTGCTAGTTCCTACTGAGCTTCTCATAAACCAACACCCTCAGATCCTTCTCCTTAGGGCTGCTCTCAATCCATTCTCTGCCCAGCATGTATTTGTGCTTGGGAAGACCCCACCCTGTGTGCAGGATGACCTTGCACTTGGCCTCATTGATCTTCACAAAGTTCTCACAGGCCCACCTCTCCAGCCTGCCAAGGTCCCTCCAGATGGCATCCCTTCCCTCCAGTACGTCAACCACACCACACACCTTAGTGTCACTGGCAAACTTGCTGAGGGTGCACTTGGTACCACCGTCCATGTTGCTGGCAAAGACATTCAACAGCGCCGGTCCCAGTACCAACCCCTGAGGAATGCTGCTTGTCACTGGTCTCCGCTTGGACACAGAGCTGTTGACCACAACTCTGAGTGCAGCCACCCAGTCAATCCCTTATCCATTGAGTTATCCATCTTCAAAATCCATTTCTGTCCAATTTAGAGACAAGGATGTTGTGTAGGACAGTGTCCAGGTAGATGATGTCAGTTGTTTTTCCCTTATCCACCAAGGCTGTAACCCCATTGTAGAAGGCCACCTCATTTTTCAGGCACCATTTGCCATTAGTGAAGCCATGTTGGCTGTCTGCAATCACGTCCTTATTTTCCATATGTCTTAGCATAATTTCCAGGAGGATCTGCTCCATCATCTTGCCAGGCACAGAGGTGAGACTGACTGGCCTGTAGTTCTGTAGGTACTCTTTATTTCCCTTTTTTAAAAATGGAAGTTATTTTTCCCCTTTTCTAGTCAGTGGGAACTTCAGACTGCCACAACTTCTCAAATAAGATAGATAGTGGCTTAGCAACTTCACCTGCCAGTTGCCTCAGGTCCCATGGACTTCTACACCTTCAGGTTCCTTAGATGGTCTCAAACCTGATCTTTTCCTGCTGTGGACAGTTCTTCATTCTTCCAGCCCCTACCTTTGCCTTCTGTAACTTGGGCAGTGTGGCATTTGCCAGTGAAGACTGAGGTAAAAAAGTCATTGAGGACCTCAGCCTACTCCACATCCTGGGTAACCAGGTCTCATGTTTCTTTCTGGATAGGGCACACATTTTTCCCCAGTCTTTCTTTTGCCACTGATGTACCTATAGAAGCCCTTCTTCTTGTCCTTGATGTTCCTGGCCAGATTTAATTCTATCAGAGCATTAGCTTTCCTAAGCTGATCCCTGGCTGCTCAGACAATTTCTCTATATTCCTCCCTGGCAATTTGTCCCTGCTTTCACCCTCTGTATCTTCTTTTTTGTCTTTGAGTTCATCCAGGAGCTGCTTGTTCATCCATGCAGGCCTCCTGGCATTTTTGCCTAACTTTCTCTTTGTTGGGATGCACAGCTCCTGAGCTTGTAGGAGGTGATCCTTGAGTACTTACTAGCTTTCTTGGGCCCCTCTTCCCTCCAGGGCTTCATCCCATGGTACTCTGCCATGCAGATCCTTGAAGAGACCAAGGTCTGCTCTCCTGAAGTCCAGGGTAGCGAGCTTGCAATGCGCCCTCCTCGCTGCCCTAAGGATCTTAAACTCCAGCATTTCATGGTTACTGCTGCCTTCAACTTTGCATTCACCAGCCCCTCCTTGTTGGTGAGAACAAGGTCCAGCACGGCACCCATCCTTGTCAGCTTCTTTATCACTTGGAGAAGGAAGTTATCCTCAGTGTGTTCCAGGATCCTTCTGGACTGCTTAAGCCCTGCTGTGTTGTCCCTCCAACAGATATCAAGGTGGTTGAAGTCCCCATGAGGACCAGAGTTTGTGAAGGCAAGGCTGCTCCTGTCTGTTTATATAGGGCCTCATCTGCTCAGTGTTCCTGATTGCATGGCCTGTGGCAGACCCTCACTATAATGTCACCTGTCCCTGCCCTCCCTTTAATCCTGGCCCATAAATTCTTGGTTGGCTCCTTATCCATCCCTAGGTGGAGTTCTATGCACTGCAACTCGTGATTGACATAGAGGGAGACAACCCCTCCTCACCTCCCCTGCCTGTTCTTCCTAAAGAGCCTGTATCCTTCCATTCCAATGCTCCAGTCATAGGAGCCATCCCACCACATCTCCGTGATGCCAATGAGGTTGCAACCCTGCAGGCATGCATACATCTCTAACTCTTCTTGTTTATTCCTCATGCTACATGCATTTGCATAGGGGCATTTAATCTCAGCCCTGATGAAGCTGACTGGAGCAGCTGGAATTAATTTGTGGTGCTCTTCAGGTGCTCTCCTGTTGACCTGATCCTTCCCCAGGCTCTGGGCATCTACTACTGGCATTGGCATCAAACTGGTAGGAGTGAGAGGTTTTCTCCCCTGGCAACTTTAGTTTAAGAAGTATATTCCATAGACTCAGTAGAACGAAAGAGACAGTTATTGGCCCATTGCAGGCAAATTTTTATTGTGTACTTATGGCAAAGAAAGCTGGTAGGAGCAAGTCTGACACACCCAGTGTAATCCAAGTGCCCTAGAGTCAAACTCCTGGTTTCAGGTGAAACTGTTTTCTTCACAGTTGTTAATCACAGGTGACTAGTTAACTTGATTATCAGTGGCATTAGAGTCTTCTCCTTGGTTGGTTTCTGTCTTCTGCTCTGGGTTTCACAATGCTTTTCAACCATGGTACTGAGTATACTTGGGAAATGCACAGGAAATGGAAAGCTACATAAAGGAGCACTCTTGCCCTGTGAAGGCATTGAGCAGCTCTGCGAGGCACTAAAAGGTAGCTGAATGTTCATGTTTGCTGGGGTTTCAGGGTAGAGGTAAGATCAATAAAATCTTTTAAACATCATCTTTGGGATGAAAACAAAAATTTAGGGCTATTTTTAGTTCCTGACAGCTCTCTTATTGTACAATTATTTAAAATGCTTTAGTTCCAGGATTTAAAACCATCATGCTGTGTTGTGTTGAATGTGCTTTAACTCTCCTTGATACCATGGTGTTTCTCTTTTCTTTAAATATGAATCCTTTGTTTGTTTTCCTTCAGATCACGGCAAAGATGTCTCTGATGCTGCCATCCCAGTAATGTTCAGACCCCAGCCCCGACTACGTCCACTCGAAGCAAAGCGCTGCCAGGCAGAGCTGATTCCAATGGCCCGCTTCAGTAGACATGTTGTCAATAGACAATCAGTAGACAGTCTGTCAGGTCGAAGAGGAAATTCAATCAGCCAGCATTGTTTCACCAGAGCAGACAATCGAGTTTTAATGCCAAAGTCTCGATTCACTGTGGGAGAAGTAGAGGGGTATGAGTCAGAAGAAGAGACAGAAAGGATGGCACCAGCCAGGCCATTAGCCATATGAGGAGCAGAGAAGAGCAATGTTTGCATCTCTAGGGCCCTTTGTGCACTGATCCAGAGAAAATAACAACGCTCTTATATGAACTAAACCACAATTTTCCTTTGAGGACTAGTGCACTTGTTCTCGTATCACTTTCAAGCACTGTATCAAGATACTTAGTGGCTCGGCAAAGACTCAAATTCGTATATATTTGTATTAAGCTTTTTTCCCCAAGAAAACTGCAGGAGAGAGGGGAACATGATCTTTGTAGAGGTTTGGATGTGGATTTAAATGACAGTAGTTGGTCACATGCAGTGCTATGGGTGGAAGCTGATTGCCTTCCACTGTTCTGTACTATGGCCTACAGCTAGAAGAAAGACATGAAGGACATGCTTGACACATGGGTGCCCAGATTGGTAACTTAAAGTTGCCTTGAGCTTTTGACCTTAAAGTAGCTGAGATATTCCAGGAAAGAGTTAAAAAGCTGAAAGGCGTTTTTAGGGCACCTAAATGTCACTGAAAATGCCCAAACAGGTGCCTGAGTCAAAAGGATTTTTCGTGGATTTAAGCACTTGGCTATCTTTTGGCATCTCAGGTTTTGGCTCTGCAGAAGTGCCCAAAGTCACTGTGATGGTTCATAACTCCCACTGCTTCAACCAGCTTTCACATGTAAGTGCCTATCCCACACCTACAGTTGTTTTGGGTGAATAAAGGAGGTATCTTGGTACATACAAATCCAGAGAGGACTCTTCAGGCAGAGGTGCTGTCAGGATGCCTTTTATCTGTGTACACAATATTCTCCTGGTTCAGCAAGTGGGAGGTTTTATTGTATCGCATCTAACCTCCATTAGCCCCATTTCCACCAGTGCCCAAATCGGTGGACCACTCTCCACACTGAAGCTGGACCAGCACTGCAGATAGGGAGCAAGAATCTGGGATAACAGGTAAAGGAAGCCTAGCTTTGTAGCCTGCTGTCTAGTAGGAAAGAGGGGCCCTGTATTTTGCTCCCAGCTTTTTGTAGTGTATCTGTCTATTTGTTGTACAGAAAAGCATTTGCTAAAATAAAAAGAAGCAGAAATAACCAGGGGGACATTCACTGGAGCCCGTGACCTCCCAGCCCTCCTGCTGAGCTCCCTGCCAACTGGCTCTATGTGCACATGTCTCAGTGGTCAGTCTCCCTGGTGGCAGGGGAAGCAAAAAGCTGTGGTCTTGAGTAATTTCGGGTGAAGTCTGAGATTCCAGACACCTAGTTCCTCTGATGGAGCTCTGATGGAAGCAGCTTTGCCACTGTCACCTGTGTCCTGAAACTGTAGGTGATGTGATTTTTTTCCAAAGGGATGTTTTGAGTCCAGAAAGTCACCCTTAGAGCTGCACTAAACTCAGATCCCCAGCTGAGAAATGCACCAAGTTCAGTCATGCTTTCTTCACGTTCCCTTCTCCTCCACTGAGAGCTTACTTAGCTGCCCAAATCAAGATCTGTAAGTGCTACTGTAAGAGTCAGAAAGGTAAGAATTAGAGACAGTGGTACCACCTTTATGATTTGGGGTTTTTTTGAACCTTACTGTTTAGCACTTGTATGTCCCAGTACAGAAAATACTTTTAAGTGTAAGTTATGACTTCATCACATTTTTCACAATGTGTTTCTGCTTCAGGACAGGTAGGATCTAAGCTAACAAATTTGAAAAGTGCCACCAGTGGAAAAAAATAAAACCCCTCCTTCCCTTTCTCTCATGTTTGCAGTTTATATGTTTAGCAGGTCATAATGAATCATCCCTAATTAAATTGTATAAAGCTTTATGAAACTTAAGTTCTGTTTGCATTTCCTCATTGTGCCAGGGAAATTATACAACTTCCTTTTATGAAAGCAATGGCACGTTATTGAAAGAGGGTAGGATTTGTTTTCTGTGCTGACACTGAATAAGCAATGAAATACAGTTCTGTACCTGAAAATCAACAAATAAACCCAGCTGCACCAAAAGAGGAAGTGCTCCACGTAGTTCTTAAACAAAAGCCTTGTGCTGGTTCTCAGTCCTATAGCAGGTTATATTGACATATCATAAATTTCAGTGAAAACATTATTTTAAGAAAAAGAGTTATTATACCAAATCAGGTCTTATATTGCACTGTGAGATATCAAGTTGCCATATGAAATTTAACCAAGGGCAAAATCAGTGCCTGTGTGACCTGGTCCTTAGGCCACAGAGCTGACATAGGTGCATGGAGTGGGGTGACAGCGGTGTGGGGGCTCCTGCTGCGTCACAGAGTCAAGCAGGGGTGGGATCTTCAAAACTGGACGGTGAGTGAGCTGGAGGCAATCCTCTGGGACAGTGATGAAGAGAGAGTGGAAATTTGAAAGGAGGGATAGTGTCTCATCTTCAAAGGGAGGCTCAGGAGAGGGATTAAACAGAGGAATTACTGCGAGCTGCAAATTCAGCATTTCCTCTTTAAGAAGATTTAGTCAACGGGTTGTCTAGGGGAACTGGACAGATACGAACTGGATGAGATGAGGAAGGTTAATGGGATGTCTGGAGTGGAATAGAAAGGGCCTAGACATACATCAAGTCCGTGCAATTTGGTCAGGATATGTTTCACAGGCATGCTTAAAATTGACTCCCAAATTCTTTATTAAATATTACAAAAGTCGTGAAGCATTTATGTAATTACCTATTGTAAGTAGGGATCAAAGCATTCAATTGAGATGACTGTTTCAGTTCTGATGACTGTATTAGAAACAGAGGAAAATAATTAGGTCTTTCTAAAATGCAAATAAAACTAGTGCATAGCTGGAGTTAAATCTCCCTCTTTTGGTTCATTCCTAATCTTCCCTCTGACAAAACCGTTGGGCCAGATCACCAGGGAGTGTAACGCCATAGAGCATCTAGAAGTTAATAGAGCTCCCCCAGCTTTTGCAGTCTGGCCCCAAAACTTGTAAAGTCTATTTTTAGTTTTCTTTCCTAGCAATGGGAAAATAAGACTGGAAGAAAATTTCCTTCTGTGCCATTAGTTGCTGTTAATGGTTTTGCTGGCCATCAGCCGAGAGGGAAAGCTGCAGATGCCTGTATAAAATATGTTCTAATATGTAAGGTTGCGCTGTTTGCTTGTTTTCATGGATATTTCATATCTGTAGACAAGAGAGTTCTCCTGAAAGCAGCACAGTGCTTAGGTTTTAAATAGCAATAACTGCAGCAATATTTCACTGCAACTAACTTTGTCTAGAGGCTCTCAGGCCTGGTCCATAAAGAAAGCTGAAGTGGTTTAGGGCATGAGTTTAAATCTAGTGCTGGTGGATTTAAGTCTTCATGTCTGTGGGCATTCTTCAACTCCTTAACCTCGGTCACAGCCAGGAAACTTACGCTGGTAATTTGTGAAGTTAATTAATTCAAGATCTCTTTTTTTTCTTTTTTTTTTTTTAGACTGGTACAGTGTTTTTTACTGGGGAATTTAAATTGCACTCTGATTTAAAGTGAACAGGCACAGGAAATTCATGCCCAGAAGGTGGAGAATTATTATTCAAAATCCAGAGAGGAAATAGGAACTCAGGGAATTAAGACTGTAAGTGCAGGACAGGTGAGTTTCAGGAAGGAGTAATAATGGATAGCCTGTACCTTTGACAGTAGAGAAAACAGGAGGTACACTTGAACAGAGCTTGCTAACCACTAAGAAAAATAAGACAATAATAAGAACAGTAATAATGAAAAAAATATTTTAATAATAAAAGCAACAATGCTTGAACAGAATATTGCAGAAAAAGGGAGGGAATTATCAAGTTCAACAGTACATCGGAGCAACTGCCAATACTTTCATATTCATTGCACAGTGTGATTAACTGTTAGATCCTCTTGGTCTTGCTGCAGCTGTTACTCTCCAACTACTATCCCATGGAAGTAGGAACATGTAGTAAAAGGAGAATCTTTTCCTCTGAGAGTTTGCCATCAAGGACGCAGCTGCGAGGGGAGCGCCAGCAATCAGATGATAGCAGTTAGGGCAGGGACCGCCCCAGCTGTGACCTCCAGAAATATCAGTTAACAGAGCGTGCTGTGAGAAGGCCTTGCCGTGGTCCCTCTTCCAGGGGAAATGGTGCCCACTGGGAACGTCTGCAACTGCGTAGTCAGGGCTGCTGCTGCCGTCTGCACAGCCCACAGGGAAACAGCACGCTGTCTACGTGGTAATGCCAGTGAGTGGGATAGGGAAGAATGCAGTGAAGGCCCTAAAAGCAGTTTGTGTAACACCCTTGACATCAGTGAGGGAGTGGGGATCACTCCCCTCATAGCACAGCTCAGAACTCGAGCGGAGCAGGCACGTGTCTGTCAAAGCCAGAGAGGAGAAGCTGAAAGAGATGGAAAAGATCAAATGCCCCGGCAGGAGCTCTAGACAGACTGATTTACTGCCCTGGGTGTGGGCCAAGAAAGCAGGCCAACTTTAAAGACAAAAGTTGGTTCAGGTGCATGTAGAGCTATTAAGGAAGGTTATACGAGATTCAGAAAAGTAGGCTAGGGTTTCAGGCTGGAGAGACTGGTAGAGAATAAGTAACCCTGTCTATCTTCAGCACAAGGAGGATAACTTAATCCATGTTTACGAGCGAGTGGTCAGAGAAAGAGGGATAGTGATATCTGCAGGGGAAATCAAACTGCTGTGCATGAAAAACTTGACTTTTATGTAACAGAAGATGAAAATAATTGTGAAATTATTCTCATTTTCTCACTGGTGTGTTGGTTTTGAGAACTGACACTTTCAAGCTTTTTCCAGCAGCCATTAGTCCCTGAAAACTCCTGTTTTATTGTCATGTATGAATGAAAACTACTATTTAAAAGCCTGTGGGAGACTGGAAAATGTAACAAATATTTCCAAGCTTCCTTTCTTCATAAGTACTTTTTTCTAATTTTCTATCTACGTATATGGATAAAACACAAACATTAGGAGTGGAAAACCAGATTACCTTATCTTTATACTTTGTTTGCTTTTTAGGTAGGACAATTACATTTATTGTTTTGCCAAATGCACCGTACTTAAGAACCTTAAAATTAGAGGTGTAAGGTAACATGAGTAATATTCTGAACCAGTTAAGGGGACTGGAAATCTATTGAGCTAAGTTGCCTCATTTATTTCCTTTTGAGAATTTGTCTCAATATTAAATCACAAGTGAAACTCCTTTTTCTTTCCTGCTTTGGTTTCATGGGTGTGAAATTTCAAAAGTTAATATCGGTTCTTGTTTATTTCTAGTCCACCCTTACTCCTGGAAAAATCTGAGTTTCTACCACCTGTCAGTTGTAAGAAAGGAGACAACGGACTGAAGGAAACAATGCCAATCTCTGATTTTCAGTTTCCTTTCTGTGGCAGGGTAGATTGCAGACACACCAGCAGTCAACAGCTGGTCAGGAGTAGATGCCAAACTGAGCATCATCCCTGACTTTGTTCTTACTGTCCTTGTGGGAGCAAGCTAGGAAAAGAGAAGTAGCTGTCAAGAATAGCCACAGTGAGCTGGGGGCAGAGGTACTGGCCATCTGCAACATCACTTTTACACATGCAAGCAGGTTGGATCATTAGACATGCTTTCCCCTCAGTGACTTATTCTGCTAAATACAAAATTATCATGTAAGAAACTTGAAGTTAAACTGTTTTTTGGTTTTTGTTTGGTTGGTTTTTTTCTCTTGTTTTTTTCTTTTTTCTTTTTTCTGGAATGTATGTCAGGTATTTATTTAGACCCATTAGTTGTTACTGGGCCTAACTCCACTTGCTCCTTGCTCTACTGTGTTATCAGCAGTGATAACGGGTGAAAATAATGAGTTATGCACAAATGCCAAAATAAAAGGACTCATTTTTTTAAGATATCTTGGAATAAAACCTATGGCCCTCTAGCTAACTTTATTCATGCTGTTCTTTAAGGGTAAATTTCCCTTTCACAGAAGCTTGCACTGGGTGAGGAAACAATATCTAGATGAAAGCCAGCTGCCCAAATATATTCAGCTTCAATATTACCTGATGATGCATATCGATAATACTCACAGTGGTGCAGTGTCTTCCTGGTGCTGTGTGGACTCAAGGCACGGACGGTTCAGAGGCAGGGTATCCTGAGAATTATGCCAGCGTTAAAACCCCACGCAAAAGGTGGAGAAACTTGCACAAAGCAAATGAGCCATGTGTACACGTAACACAGGAACAGCGCCAGGAACCAAACATGAGACCCTGGTCTCTTGACCCCCTGTCTACCTTTACTTCCCTTAGGCTTTCAGGTGACTGAAACCTACAGAAAGGAACAAGCTGAAACTGTTCCCTCAGCTCTCACCACAAAAAAGGGAACAATCTGCACAGAAATTCCATTGTTTGTGCAGTGCTTCAAGCCAGGCATCAGAACCTGCTGTTTATAAAGACTCAGTGTCCTGAAAGACATCACAAAATTTTGCTATATAAGATCTAGGTGTCACATATATATATAACGTAAAAAAGATTTAATTCTTCACTCATTTTTTTTCTAGTACATTCACTGTTGTTCCTTTAAAAAAAAATACGTTCTGCATGTTTTGCATAGTTACAAAGACTTGGTAACATTGAAGGGGCTTGTAAAAAGTGAACATATTATGGCAAATACACTGTTTCCTTGGAACTTGCAATGAAAACTCTTGGAAATTGGTTCTCCTCTGTTTTGGGCCAGTGAGAAAAAGAGGCTATAGGTATTTGGCACAGGTGGTAGACCTAGAACAAGTCTCTTCAGCTTCCTTTGCCTCTGTTTTCTCACATGTACAAAGGGATAAAGACACTCAGGGCTAAGTCATACACAGCTGCCTTAAGTCATCTGGGTTGCCAGGTTTGGCACAGGAGCCACAGGAGCTCTCTGCTCCCTAGGTCAGCAGCCAGAGGCCAAGGAGGTCCCTTGGGGCATTTTTACAGCAGCCAGACTGCAGCCCTGGGGCTGGAGTCGGTGGGGATCTGCACAAGGCAGCCAGCGGCGCAGATCAGTTGAATACGTGTGGATGGCTACCTCGCAGAGCTGTGATGAGCAGTTTAGACTCCACTGACTGCGGCGGGAGCTCAGGCACCTGCCCCACATGTAGACATCTTCCTGGTGAACATCTAAATGCAGCTTACTGAGTCAGAAGTGGAATTCCACTGTCCTCGCCCCTTAAGCAATTTTGGCACCTATGAATGCAAAGTATCTTTCCATAGGTAGGCAGTATGACTGCTTTGGCTTTGAGGTGAACCTCCTTTTCCTCCTCAATAAACTACGCTATTTCTGCCTGTACACACAGAAAGGGCATACATGTATTTTTAAGTGTCTCACTGTGTACAACTCCTATATTCATTTCTAAAGGACTCTGTCTGCAGACATATTTGGCTCAATCTACTGTAATTATTATTATTGCATTATTTTTCACAACCTCACCCTATGTGTAAATTTTCCTATATCAGTCTCTAATGGACAAACTCAACCTCAGCTAGGTGAGAGCACTCGGCTTTTACCTGCTGGAAAAAGCATGCTCCCACCAAAGAGGAAAAGAGCTGCAGTGACCTCTATTGATGGAATTAAGCAATGTATTTATAGAGCCAAAAAGGAAAGGTGACATATTCAAATCCTCCGCTAGGATTAAATAGGACCAAAAGCAAACTCTGCAAAGAGGGAGTGGCTTTCAGGTTGCCTATGAAAACGATTATTTCCCAACACTGACTGAAGTCCGAAGCCTCATCAGGATAGTTGCCTTTTAAAAGTTGCCTTTCCCTCAGGCGTTGGAACGGGCTGCCCATGGAGGTGGTTGAGTCACCATCCCTGAAGGTATTTAGAAGATGTGTGGATGTGGCACTTCGGGACATGGTTTGCTGGTGGCCTTGGCAGGTTAATGGTTGAACCTGTTCACCTTAAAGGTCTTTTCCAACCCGAAAGATTCTATGATTCTGTGAAAAATGATTTTTAGACAATAAATTCCTTTTTAGTGTGAAATTAAAACCAATGGGCATGAAGATAAAAATACATCACACCCTAGAGGAAGTGTGTTTTTCTCAAGCGCTATACCGCATTCCAGAAGTTTATATGCCCAAAGGAAAACATCATGCCTGTATGTATTACGTGATCTGAATTTAGTGACTGGTTCCCTGTGCCAGCCTGACACACGGTATTCTTAAGTTTTGAGGCAAAGAAGCTTTCCAGCTGGCAGGCTGCCTGCCACAGAGAGAAATATCTAGGAACTGTCATGCCTTTATGACCAAGAATTTGGAACATGTCTTTATGGGCCAGTTCTGATCCAGGAAAATAATTAAACACGTAAATACCCACAAGGATCTGGATCTTAATGCTTAACTTCAAGGTTGGGAGTCGTCTCAGTAAAGCCAAGCATTTAAGGATTGGTCCTGTATGGTTAAAGTTATTGAAATCAATAAGAAAACTTCCTTTAAGAGTTCAGTAGCTTGTGGAAATCAGGGTATTAAATCCTTATTTTTTTCTTACTTGTTCTTTTCCTAAGGACTACTCAGTGTTAAACAGAGCCATAAATGAGGATCAGGGCTTTGTAGTGTTAAAGATATTTTATGTTCCCATGCTGTCCAGTAAGCAATTGGTACACACTTTTTTAGGACCCACACCAATACAGATTTGTATCTTCTTGCTTCTATGTGCAGTGTTATGGCAGGTCTGACCACAATCACGAAACTGGGAGTTTTCCCAGTTCAGGTATTTTAATTTGTTAATGCCTTCACCAAAGCCCGAGAAGTTTTATTTTTAGTGTACTTTCCAGAACCACTGTTGTGCCTCTGATCCTAGAACATACTTCTCACAAGAGACAAACAGATATTAGTAATGAGACTTTACTAGTATCCGCTATGATATCCTCATTCAGGCTTTGTAGAGAATAATTTCTGCAATAGTAGGGAGGGAAAAAAATATGGGGTTTTTTAATAAAAAGTATGAAAAGCTGTACATAAAGCAATATTTTATTTTGATATGGATAAAAATCAGCAAATGAAAAAATAGATCAGTGTACTATGAAACTGTTAGCTGGATATTAGAGGTGTACTTTCCCTGCCAGTCTAAGAACATCAAGATACACAAAATGTAAAGTATTAAAATCAGTTCTAGTTTGCATATGTTATAGTTGCCATAAATGTTATGGCATCTTATAAAAATTTCACAATGAAACCAAATAACATTGCTGCCTATTTGAGTACCTCCTGCTGTCAGACATGAAGGAAGTATTGATATATCTTCCATATATAATTAATCATCCTGGCAAAGACCTTCATTGACTTCTGGGAAATTATGTTTGGGGTTTTTTTTTGTTCTGCATGAGTCTGACAAATTTTTGTGGGGAGTAGTCAGGATGGGAAACACATCTGGGACGTAGCTTGGATCAATGATATCTTTGCCTCAATATATTTAGCATCCTACAAAGACCTCTACATATTTAAGGCCTCCAGTTATCCACTCACTTTTCTAAAGACACCCCAAGAAAAGGCTCTGTTCCTGGGAGAGTAAATTAATTCTACATTAGAATAGTATATAGAACCATTTTATATAAATAATATTTTTTTCTCACAAGTTATCTTGTGATAGGACAATTCTCTTTTTTTTAGGTTGCTTGACATAATTCTAAAATGAACATCTGTAATATTTTACATAGCTGCAACTTTTGCACTGAAGGCTGAAATCACCCCTGGTCTGATATCTGTGCTAAAGCTGAGCCCCAGTTCCGCGTGTATGAGCTGTGCAACTTCAGGTATGGTTTAGGAAACAGGTTGTGACTCAGAAGGCATCAAAATATCTTATTGCCATTTTTCTACTGTGCGTTCTTATTCCTCAGCATTCAGGCTTTCTAATTTACTTCTTTTCCAGTTTACTCTTACAGTGCATTTATGAACAAGTTCCTGAGTGGTTATTTACGTTACCAGTCTTCAGAGGTCAGCTCTTTTGGGTTATCTTATAAGAGAGAAAGGAAAAAGCCAGCAGTCATCTTTTTTTACATCTGGAAAAGTATCTTTTTTCATACAATTATAACTGTTTGACAGGAATTTGCTCAAAGTCAAAGAATATCTTTGGATGGAGATTAAAAATGGAAAATTACATCTTCAGAGATGTACTTTTCTTTAAATTACTAGTATGTGAAAACTGTTTTGGAACTTTAATTACTGCTACAGACTTACTACAAAATAAACTTTGCAATAAACCCTGGCTGATCCTTATCTATAACCAAAAATCTCCACACTGGCAAGAGTATAATATAGGCTGAAATCATATTTGGATTTGGATTTTTTTGCATCTGAGTTCAGCAAGGCAGGATTTCCTCTTTCAAACTGCCCCAAATTTCTTCTCTGTGTATGTGGAGATATCTGGATGCTGCAATAATTGCTGGTTGGGTCAATTGCTTGATTTTTTACAGTGAGGAAACTTAGATACTTTCTGGTTTTGGTCTCACACAGAAGCATTCGGGTGTGATTTCTCATGGTAAACTGGACAGTCCAAACCCAGAGTTTGAGTGACCTCCTGAGTTAGAAGCCAACTTCTCTGCTCAGTGCCAGCTCTGAACCCTAACAATTATGCCTGTTTCCAAAAACTGCATCTGAAGCTGCCATTCTTTTAACCATTGTGATTTTGGCAATTTTCATCTCTGCTTTTCCTGTTTTAGCATGCTGCAGGTGGGACAAACCTGAGGCTCAACCCCAGGAGGGATGGCATTGTCAAAAGCTCCCAGAGTCCCTACCACTGCAGAGTTGATAGGTGAAATCCCTTCACATCCCAGAATTCCAGAATCATAGAATCACAGAATGTTTTGGGCTGGAAGGGGACTTTAAAGACCATCTAGTTCCAACTTCCCTGCCATGGGCAGGGACACCCTCCACTAGGTCAGGTTGCTCAAAACCTCAATGGCTGAGAAGGGACCTTGGGAGGTCATCTCATCCAACCTCTCATCCATGGCTCCTCTTGTTAGTAGTCACTTGGAGAAGACCTGGACAATGTACATGGCTGCAAGTCTCTTTACAGTGGCCAGAACTCATATTCCATCTCAGCACTGTAAGGAAAACCCATGAAAAGATGTACATGCAGTGAACAGTGAGAGAGGAGACACCTTCCTCAGCTTGGCCCATGATTTTAATAGCGGCAGCAGGACAAATGAGGGGTTGCAATCCACCACATCTGGCTTCAGACGTGTGCACCAGCCCATCCACCCAGGGCTGCTTTCATGCTCAGCTGTATGAGGCAGCATATACAGGCCGTGATTGATGTGCCGGTACTGGGAAGCAACAAGCAGGCCCTTTTGAAGTGCCTGCTGCTTTCCAGGAGCCCTAAATAGAGCCCAGGGTGACAAGCTGGGACATAGATGCCATTGCTAAAGGATAGATGAGCCATGCTGAAAATAAAATTATGACTACCTTTTACTGAGGAGTTGAAGGGGTTTTATTAGATTCTGGTCTTTTTATGAGCAGTATCTATATGCATTTTATGTGATGCTAGGGCTGAGCTTGTGAACAGTTGTTAAACCCATACTGATAGTTTTTACTGTAGTTCTGTACGCAGGTACTTACATTATCTTTAAAACAGCAATTTCCAGAACAGCTGTATTGACATCTGTATGGGCCCTGTGCCCATGTTCTTCTAAGAAGCCCAGCTATTTTGTCCTAAGAACATACCTGCCTACATGTGTATTGCCCTCAGCTAGGCTGGGAATCCCGCTATCAGTGGTGCACTACACGTAGGATCAAAAATTTGTTAGTCCTCCGCTGCTGGACTTCATGCAGCTTCAAGTTTTAAAGCATTTGACTTCTACAGTAGAAAATGCAAGTCATACTGGTTCTGAGGTTTTCCAGATAACTAGCTGCTCTGGGTTAGTTGAAATACTGTGGGGTGGTTTTTGCTGCCGTTACAGGACTGGCACCAGAATGCTGGTCTAGCTGAGATGAGAACCAAACTACTTATGACTTGCTTCACCACAAGGCAGATATGCAGCCTCTGCTCCTCTCCTCGGAACTGGAATTGTTATTTTCCCAGCATTTTCCAAGGCACCTGCAATTGGAGAAGAGGATTTATTTATCTCTGTGTATCAAGAGATGATAACCCCATTCGCCGTTTCTATTCTAAGTTCTGCTAATTCAGTTTTTTGGCAGTACATTCCTTTCTCAGATTGTATAGATGGAGTGTCACGCAGGAGGAGTTCAAAAAAATGCTGGTAGTTAATGACTATGAATATAATGGCTCCACCTTTTTTTTCCATGATGTAATTTTCCAAGAAAGACTATTGCACAAGAAAGTAATCAGGGCAGGTTAAAATACAAGGAAATGGATATAATCTTCTCAATAAAGTAATTCTATCCTGACATGGCTTCTGTGTGTAGACTTGTTTGTTGTAGGCATTGGAGGGCACTTTACCATTTCTCTGCACTTTCCTTCTGTACTTATTAAAATGCTTTCCTTGAGGGTTTGTTTGTTTGTTTGTTGGGTTTTGTCCCTGTGCAGCCTTTTCTGTGATTAAAAGGTACGGTTACATTTTGATCCCCATATATAATTGTGGGATCAAATCCTATTGCTTTTTTTTTTATAAGTGTAAATGCTTGGGATTAAGTTGGGAACTCTTAACATTTCAGTATCTATGCCTCACTGAAATTATTTAAAAATACAGGAGCAGATACCAGTTGCAATATCTGCATCCAAGAAGAAAGGGGGTAATAGTTTACAATGTAGAACTGTTGGTCAGAGCTAATTACATGAAGGCTATAAAAATTAGAAATAAAATTATACACCTTTATGTGTGTGTGTGTAAATGTATAGATACAGATATTACATATCTATACCTTTATATAAAAGGAAAAGAGGCTGGTTGTTAGACCATGCATAAACAGTAAATTTGGTCTCTACAGAACTTCCAGTATAATCAAACCCAGAATACAGGTAGATACAGAAGGTATGGGAGTCAAAGTGACACTGATGATCACCAAAGGATTGATGACCACTGAAAAGGTTCATCAGGTCTTTCCAGTGGTGTAAGTTATATATGTCTTGCATTTAAAAAGTTTACTAAATATTGTTAAAATAAACTGAAGTCATTTCACTGAGACAAAGAAAATATGCAATCTTCCTTAGGATGCCAGTGTGTCCAGTTTGTTTCTACGGCAGCCAGCAACCATTACTTTGTTAGCAAAAGTTTCCTCTCATCTGGAAGCTTTTCAATGAAGTGTCCACATTTCCATTTCTGAAAGCTCCTGTATCCATCTTCCTAACTTAAAATGTCATTAAAACGACCTGAAAACTTCTATAATATAAGTAATTCTTCCTATTACTTTTCTTCCTTTTTTTTTTTTTAATTTAGGAAAATCTGATAATGAAAATACTGTACATTTTTCTTTACACTCTTTTGGAAGGTTAAATAAGACATGGAGTTCAACCATATCACCTCTGAGATCAAGAGAAAGCTCCTTTTATAAAACAAAGGATTTTGATGCTTGGCTGCTGCTCACTCTAACCATTGCAACACAATATTTTTGGCTGAGGCTCTGTTAACCCCACATACTGATGCTATTCCACCTAGCACAAAAGGAAGTGCTAAAAACCAGGCTGCGGGTTAGGGGGGTTTCTTATGTAGATGAACACCGTACCCTTTATCCCTGGAAGTGTTCAAGACCAGGCTGGATGAGGCTTTGAGCAACGTGGTCTAGTGGAAGGTGTCCCTGCCCATGGCAGGGGGGTTGAAACTAGATGATCTTTAAGGTCCCTTCTAACCCAAACCGTTCTGTGATTCTATGAAAGCAGAGAGGCAGAGTTTAGCAGCCGTAGTCCTTTTGACTCTTTGGTGCTGACAAGACATTTCAAACCAAAGGCTTTATTTTGACTCTCACAGCCTTGCTGGCTATATTCTCCCAAACACACTTTGTCCTTATGCAGCAGTGTGGCGGGTGGACTTTCCCATGACATTTCTTCTTGAACGAATGATTGATTTTCATTAAGTTCTTACCTGATTGTTCCGTGCTAACTTTCCCAAGGACAGGATTATGTCAAGAGGTGAGGAAGGTTTATTTTTACACATGACTTTGGAACAACAATGAACCGTACTAATTTTTTATTGAAAATAAGCCATATATAACATTCTGTGTAAAATTTAAAGCCAAACTTACACCAAGTCATGTGGAAAACCTATGTCCACGTCATCTGTCTGTTGGTCCTAAGGCCAGTCAGCTGAGATCAACAGTTAAAGATTCTGCAAGGGTTTCTTAACCTTCTGCAATGAAAACATGGTGACATAAGAGGTCCAAGCAATGGCTAATTAACTTCAGTGAGTGGCTAAAGAGAAGACGTAAGGGAAGTTAGGAAGAGTTAAACAAGACATAAACTCAACCACTGAAAAGAAGTAAGATTTTATTAACTCTTAAAATGTGTGTTTCTGAACCCTAAGAGAAAGCTGTACATGGTGTATAGAAAACATCACCTACTCTGGTTTCTTCTTTTTCGAGACAGCATATGCTCACCGTTTAACTCCTGTGTACTCAGTATTAGACTGTCAATCTTTTGGCTGACCACTGCAGCAATTCAGAAACTACCTTTTAGTTCAACTCAAACACAAACTGCAAAACACCTTCTTACTATTTGGACTGCTTCCACTTCAGCTGTCAGGAACATTTCCTTGGCTTCAGTGGGATATGTATAACATCACCCAAAACAGGGAGTCAGTTTTGAGGATTGTGGAGGATGTAAGGTAGATTTTTTTATGCCATGGCTAAAGGGTGTTTCCTCTGGGCTCAGTGATGACCCGGGCTGTTCAGCTCTGACTGAGTGAGAACAGGGTGTCTGTATTCATATTTTGCAGGTAGGTTCTTGGTATAAAGGGAGAGAGACAACGGGGTATCAGAAACACAGGGGCAGGTGAGAAAGACGCCATGGGCTGAACACCTCCCTGTGCTATTGACATAGGAATAGACATTCCAGGTACTGGTTATAAACTGACCTGCAACACTGGCTACAGGATGCTGTTCTGTAAGGCACCTTGGCAGACATTTCTAGACTCCTCTCGAAGACCTGAGTCCTCTTAGAAAAGCCCTTATCAAGAACCTGACTCTAACCTGCTATGTTTATACAAACCAGCTTGTGTCAGTGAAGGGGGAAGCAGAGTTTAGGCTGTGCTTATGAACTGAGTGCAAGCGCACAGAACAAAGCTCCTCGGTCAGAGGAACCAGTCATGGCAGGTAAGTCTGGGAATAAGGTGTCAGTTGATTCGATTTGAGACAGAGCAAAGCTTGGACACATTTTTTGCTTGTGTCAGAACTACTCAAAAAACGCTGCAACACTTATTTTTTAATTAAATTTTCTTCATGGGAAAAAAAAGCCTTAAGCATTTTTTGAAAGCAACATTGGCTGAATATCCTTGTGCCATTAATCTACTGGCAAAGAGCTAGTAGGAAGTACAGCTTACCAGAAGGCTGTAGGACTGGGTCAGCCTTTACCTTGCCCTTTGCAAACAGAGGTTATGCCTCTATGCTTTTGCCGGAGTTGTAAATACAAGTTATAGCACTAAAGGAATCACTTCAGTTCCCAATACTTCCCAATACTTGAACCCATGGGAAAGCATTTAAAAATATGTGTCTAAATGTATCAAAATCTGCTTTCATAGGAAAATCCTTGTTGGTTTTGATGCCATTGTAAGGCTGAAACTGCAGGCATTCTTTTAGTCATTAACTTTTTTTGCCCCAAAAGTTAGACATTTAAATTAGAACTTCTGTATTCATGGCAGTGACAAGTACTAGGCTTGAGACCAGTGGCTACTTTTGACAGCCAGCGCGGGGACACAGCCTCATCAGTCATTCAATGACTAAGTGTCCTGGTGCAGAATAAGCTAAAGAGGGAATTTACAGTTTAAACATTAAACATGCTGCTTAGTCATTAAACAATTAGATTGTTCTAATCCTTAAGAGATGGAAACCACTCTGTCATCTCCGGTCCTGGATTTCCAGCAAATGTGCTCGACAATGTCATTTTCCAGTGATACCCAGATCACCTGGAGCACAAGTAATAAAAGAAAGGAAAAACTGCACAAAGTCTCTCCAGGCAGCTCCTCTTGATTTTGCCAGTCTTATGACCAGAAGAAATGCACTTTACTTTCAAGTAATGGCAAAATTTAACTTCATGGGTTATTAGCCTTCCTGGGTTATAAAAGTCCCTCCGGAGCTAGAAACATCACTCAGCCCTTCTGCAGTAGCTGACGGCAGGTCCTTTTTTGTTCTTTGGGATAACATTTAATGCTGATGCCCTGCAGCACTGCAAAACCCTCTCCACTATTTGGTACGAGGCACAAAATGCTCTCGCAGAGCTTCCTGGCTGAGCCTGCTAGAGATGCTTACTCACGGTGAGCAGAAGTGCCCGTGTACACACCGCCCAGCTGGGAAGGGTCTCAGGAGAACTCTTGGGGAGAGTGATCACACGAGTGCAATTACTCTAATACTCAGATTAGCTCTGGCTTTGGGGAGGTGGTTCCCCATAACCCGCAGGAGCAGCTGCTCCAGGGCTTCAGGCTGAAATAACTGTGAGTGTGCCCTTTCTCAACCCTTTCCGATTTAAAAACACGAGTTGTGCAGCCGCAGCAGTTAACATCCTCAGGGCCCTAAAACGGCTTACCAAAGTTCAGACCTGCGCAAGTAAATTGCTGCCATTAAAGTGCCCATATTAGGAAGGTATAATGCCTCTGGTAGACCTGGTTTATGGGGACGGTTGCTAAGCAGCCCCTGGAAAAGGCGGTGGAAAAACACACTATTGATTTCGTATAATAAATCACTCGATAGCTGAGATATTCTTTCACTAATTAATGGATTTATAGACAGTTACACAGTCAAGGCCCTGATGACATAGCCCTCATAAAAAGGATTCTAACCCCTAATGGAAGAGAGATTTTGAGACATGTTTGTTAACATAATGCATACAGCTGAGTGACCAGATCCCCTCCCAAAGAAAACAACTCTCAGTCAAGCGTGTTTGTATTTTATAATCCTTAATTGTCCACTGAAGCTATTTCTAAAAACATAAAAATTATCTGTTACCTCTTTGGTGCCTGCTCTACCTCAACTCTGAACGTCCCAGTGACATGTACCACAGGCGTTACTGTGATTCCCATGCAGCTGCACACGTCAAAAAGAACCACCTTTTTACCTGAGATAACCTCAAGACGTCTTTCTTTCTTCTAATGGAAATAATGTAATTTTTAACAAATTTATTCTAGTAACACACTGATGTATTTCAGTAAGATGGTCTGTATTTAAGTCTCCTTATACTTCTGGGAAAATTGGAGAAAATATTTCTGTCTGCTTTAGAGAAGTGGCTAGGAAGAAGGGTGAAATTCATCCTTCTGAACCAGGAACACAGATTTTACAATACTGCTGTCTGGACTGTGTCAGGTAAAATTTAAGAAGTATGTGACCTAAAAAGCATCTCTGCACAGAGTTAATTTCAATCAAAATAAAATATCAGCAGTAGAATAGAACATATTTCTTCTAATCTGCTGATAAAGTCTTTTAAACTTAAAAAGAAATGAAATTTAAAAACAAATATTTATTGTCATATTTATGATTTTCCTCCAACCATTTTTTGTTTTTTGATCGCATTTACTAGAGAACATCTATAACATTACTCATAGGAGATCCAGTTATTGAAATAATCACATTTCCCAGAATATTTTCCAGAAATGCTTCCTTGATATCAAAGAGGTCAGAAAATTAAGTAGGAAAATACGACCTCACGTGTTTTAGGACATTTCTAAAATGGACACACATTTATGATGCAGTGAAAATTCTCATTTGCTCAAATCAGAAGGGTTTTTTTTTTTATTGTGAGAGCAGAGTTCTGATAGTAGCAATAAAGATAGATCTTTTACTACTAAACAGATAAAGGCGGATTAAGCTTAACAGATGATGTACAACCCTGTAACTCAAAGCCGTGCCTACACCAAAAAAGTCCCAGGTACAGCAGAAGTAAAACTGAAGTGTCATAACACCCGTATGAGCCACCTGAACTCCTGCAAACCTGTGTTGTGTGACTACCAATGCCTCTTTCCCAAATAGCACTCTGCCTGAGCAGTCCCTTGCTCTGGTAGTAATTTCCAGTAGTAATCAATAAATGGATTAAAAGGTAAACAAACTGAATTATGTGAGTTACCATCCTGATGTATAAAATAGCATGCACTTTGTCACGTGAAGTGCTGTTAGCACTGTGTCTGGTAAAACAGACGATGCCTGGGAGCAGGATTAAAGAGATGAAAGTACACCGGGGTGCAGATGGCACAGCACAGCATGGGCAACGGTGGGGGCACCACGGGAAGGTCCTCTATGGATGATTTGCAATCGGACAAGTGCGGCGTACGTGCTTTCTGTTTGTGCTGTCATCGAAATGGTGCGGAGCGACCCGATAGAAAATTGTTCTGGAGTGGGAGCAGATGCATTGAGCTGTCAGGGGCATAGCCATGACGAGACACCGTGGCGCCAGGGACACACCTTCACGTCTCCTCTATCGGTCTCCCCGGCTGAGGGGAGCCCCCTCCTTCTCTTCATGGGCAGTTTTGAGACTCGGGGATATTTTTCTCCCATACAGCGATGTCCCCGGCCATGCCCGCAGGAGGAGCTGCTTATTGTGCAGATGCCAGCAGGGCTGGGCACAGCGCGAGCGGTGGTGGAGGGCAGTGAAGCTGGTCCTGCTGTCTCACACAGCCTGAGTGAAGCAGAGACAATGGGAATACCATAGCCCACTCTTCTGTCTCAGGCAAATCTCTGCCTGGATTAACCTTCTGCCGGTGGTGAGACCCTTCAGCACCCGTGGAAACCGCTGCACAGGGCTGGTGGCAGTGAAAAGCAGGAAATACAGGAGAAACTCCACGAGACCTTCCACATCTTGTACTGCACGGAGCTTCACTGCATCAATTTCAATAAGATCCAGAGTCAAATACGGGCCACTTCCCTGCTGCAAAAGCAATTTCCATCCAAATGTTGGATATTCCCATCTATGCAATCCATAAAATAGATTATTTTAGTGTAATAATAGACAGTATCTACTGCAGTAATTAATCTCAACTCCCATTTTCTCCAGTCTAACATTTTTTTTTAGGGTCTATGTCAATATATCATTCCCCTTTTTATTACTGGCATGTAAGTCATCAGCCTCAGGATTAATGACATCATTCCTTTTTTTTTTTCTTTTTTTTTTCCTCCCACATACCAACTTCTCCTTTTCACAGTATTATTTAAGAAAAAAATTAAGCCTGGTACCCAGACCCCCAGCAGTGTCAGAGATGGAAGGATTTCTGTTGTGTGTGCTCTTTCATTTCTGGAGAGGAGGGGATTAAGAAGACAAATAATGGCAAAGATGTGGACGGTGCCCCAAGGAAGGGTCCATAATCCTGTGTTTGGGAGAAACTTTGTGACTGTGAAGGCATGACCTGGCTGCCAAAGCACTGCTCTGGCTCTGCCAGACCGCAGCAGCTGAGCTGTCAGCCCTCACTGCCTGTAATGAAAAGGCCAGCTATGAAGAATATTTTCCATGAGAAGGGACCTTCCTCCACCTTCTCATGTCTCAGCTCTTTCTTTCCCACCCAAAGTCTCCCTTCCCCTCTTGTAGCAAAAAGAAACTCCTCAGCCACTTGTTCACAATTTCCAAATGTCAGTGGGGGTATTGGACGGTTCCCTGATCTACAGACTATTTCTGCGGTGACTAAGGAATGGGGACATAAAACCCAGCACAGAGGGGTATTATCACAGAATCAGAGAATCACAGAACGGTTTGGGTTGGAAGGGACCTTAAAGACCATCTAGTTCCAACCCCCCTGCCATGGGCAGGGACACCTTCCACTAGGTCAGGTTGCTCAAAGCCTCATCCAGCCTGGCCTTGAACACTTCCAGGGATGGGGCATCCACAGCTTCTCTGGGCAACCTGTTCCAGTGCCTCACCCCCCTCTCTGGGAAGAATTTCTTCCTGATATCTAATCTAAACACTCCCACTTTCAATTTAAACCCTTTACCCCTTGTCGTATCACCTATTATGAGGTGATATTAAAGAAAAGGGTCGATGAGACTGTGTATAAATAACCATACTTCCAACAGCCTTGGCCAGCTTGCTTTGGCCAATGATTTTTTACTGACATTATTGAAAATAATTCTCAGCCCAGTGCAATATCCTGAAGGCACAGGTCAGAGGGCTAGAGAGGATCTGTAGCACTGCTCTTAGGAGAGTGGGTGCTGACACTTCCATAACTGTGTTTTTCAGAAAGGCTTTCTTCATGTGCAGGAAAGGTCATAAAATGTGACATGCAAGTACAATGATAGATCTTTGGATTTTAGGTGGAATTAAACTTATGTCTCGTCTGCGTGTGAGAGAGAATGGTATCTCCTTCACCTGAGGGTTAGACTTCTCTTGTAATGGAGAGTCTTTTGACAGGGACCAGGAGATGCAGGAATGACGGAGCATTTTCTTTTTGTGGTTTGTTTTGTTGGTTTTTTTTTCATATAAAGGAAATGTCCTCAGAATTGGCAATATTTATCTTTTTCTCTTATTTCAGAGAATCTAATATAGAAAACAAATAGACCTATAAAGATATCACATGCAGCTAGAGGGTTAGATGGTGTATACGCTGGTTTGATATTCAGATGTGTTCTCCTGGCTGACTTGCAGATAAAATAAAGAAAGAACTTCTATTAATGTCATGTTTTTAAATTCTTTATTAAAATTATAGTCTTAGTGTCCTGTTTTCAGGTTCTGGGGGTAAATGACAGCTACAGATATAGAGCTAATTGATTCTAAGCTTAACTTTAACTTGCTACAGCAAGAGTAGCTACTAACTACTTTTTGCCATTTGGGGGAAAAAAAGAACTCTTGCTTCCTGCTTTTGTTTTATTTGAAGTCAAGACAGACATGCTTTGCTATAAGGCACATAGAATGATGTGCTATAAAGGTTTTATGAGTTTGAGCTTTAGTGTCCTGTCTCACTCACAAGCAGTGAAGTCATGACCACATCGTGGCTGAGATTCCACTCTGTCAGAAACACAAAAAGCCGGTGCTTAGCAGGATCTGATGGAATACCGGCCGTGCTGAAACTCATGGCTAACTCCCAATGTCTTCAGGAATGGGATTTTGCCAATACCATGTTCCATATTGGCAAGACACACTCCCTAAATGTACTATTAGTTATATATTAATACACATATATGAGAACATACGTATGAACACTCGTATGTTTATACAGTGTGCTCTTTCAACTCTCTGAATTAAAAAAAATTTAAATCTTTGAACTAACAGGAACGGGATTGTGCCTGTCACGTGTTTGATAGAGGGAAACGTAGATTATATGTTTCATGTAGTATATATTACTTTATATATCAAATATATATTATACTGTATACCTTATAATTATATATCATATCATAGAATCACAGAATGGTTTGGGTTGTAAGGGACCTTAAAGACCATCTAGTTCCAACTTCCCTGCCATGGGCAGGGACACCTTCCACTAGGTCAGGTTGCTCCAAGCCTCATCCAGCCTGGCCTTGAACACTTCCAGGGATGGGGCATCCACAGCTTCTCTGGGCAACCTGTTCCAGTGCCTCACCACCCTCTCCGTGAAGAATTTCTTCCCGATATCTGATATAAATCCCCCTTCTTTCCGTTTAAACCCGTTACCCCTTGTCCTGTCACTACAGGCCCTTGTAAAAAGTCCCCCCCAGCTTCCTTGTAGCCCCTTCAGGTACTGGAAGGTGCTATAAGGTCTCTCCGGAGCCTTCTCTTCTCCAGGCTGAACAAGCCCAACTCGCTCAGCCTGTCCCCATAGCAGAGGTGCTCCAGCCCTCTGAGCATCTTCGTGACCCTATTATATTACATGCATATACATATATATGAACCTACATACATGTATACAGAGTTTAAAGAAATTAACGGAATTTCTCTTAATTAGCAGGAACTTTCATATATATACTTCCTGTATTTGGTAACGACAACATACATATGTACATATGCATACATAGAAGTGTCTATATGTGTATAGAAATTACTTTATTAAAAATATATGTAAATATACACACCCATATGGATATACATACACCTTTGGACCTATGTATATACATGCATAGTCTCTATATACATAGATCTATGTTACTTTATGTAATAGAGTACGTGAATTACTGTATGTATACAGTTTGTGTATGCATGTATATAGAGACTGTGCATGTGTGTATATAGGGACTATGTATGCACCTATGTATGCACATACAGGCACGTAATGCCCACACAGAGTGTGCTAACTCCCTAAATGTGTTTACATAACTGTATGCATGTACGTGTGGCCGCACGCAAATCTCTATTGGCGGCTGACGGCGCTC
>NW_010230063.1:23519-25945 GCF_000690775.1 Eurypyga helias | reverse complement strand
TGGTCATGGCAGTCTGGTGAAGTTCCCATTGACTGGAAAAGGGGAAACATAACTCCCATCTTTAAAAAGGGGAAAAAAGAGGATCCGCGAAGCTACAGGCCCGTCAGTCTCACCTGCGTGCCTGCCAAGATCATAGGGCAGTTCCAAAATGTGCATGAAGCCTATGACCCAGAAGCTTATTTGAAAAATCATAATAACCCGTGATTATCTCAGCCCTGTTTTTCTTGCCTCCAATATTTTCTTTCTCCTTCTAGTCATTAGGGTAAGCACAGTAGGCTAAATTCAGTTCATTGAGAGGACCCATCATAAGGCTTTTGCATTATTTATGTTCCACTTGAGTCTTCAAAACTAGCCCTTTCTACAGAGGAGAATTTTACCCAGTGAGAGCTAGTGTTCTGTCTCGCTGTGTACCCATCGCTCTCTCACACAGCCAGGTCCCTGTAACAATATTTGTAAGCTCTTTCACATCTAACCAGAATAGTTTGCTCTCCAGTCTCTCCTGGGTGTTGTTCCCTCTGCTCCATTAGCTGTATCCTGCCAATTAAGTTGCCTCAGACACTTTGTACAGCTGGCCATTACAGCGGTTGGCCACTGAAGGTGGTGGCCCCTAAGCCCCATCCAGATGTTGCTCTCCTGCCTGGTACACGTTACTGCTTTGGCCCCTCGGCTGTTTGCTGTTCACTTTAGGCAAAGCAGGGTTCATGCTTCTTTGTCCTTTCCTTTTCATTTTCAATGGTTCCCTGACAGTTTCTAATTCTCATTCGATACAGACCTCCACTTTTCCCGCATATCTTGTAATTGTTTTTAATCATATTAATGTGTGTGGAAGCTTACAGCAGTTTCTATTGCAGGACTTTGAGTCATGCATGTGTTTTCCAGTATTTAGTTTATTGTTCTTTTTTGTTTCCTGCTTTTCTTGAACTTGAAATCTGATCTTAAATCTTCCAGAATCTTTTCATCTCCAAGATAATAGATTTTGCAATTAGTCATTAAATTACTAGCATAATGCACTTACTGGAACAGTCTGGAAATTATGTTTTGCTATTTGAGTATTTTCCTTGTAGGTATCTGAAAGTTTATCATCTGCTGATCTCACTTATACCTGTTTAAATCCAGAAAGACTATGCTTAAGGCAGAGGAGACACCTTTCTCTGGTAAGTACATGTGTTTAGGATAAGAATCTGGCCCACCTTGTTTTTAACTTTAGTCTTCATTTCTTGGAGGGGAAGAAGGCACTTCCCTGTGCAGTGAGGATTAATAACGGTGCAACCCAAAACAGAAACACATTTGAACAAAAGCCTGGTCTAGTGGAAGGTGTTCCTGCCCACGGCAGGGGGGTTGGAACTAGATGGTCTTTAAGGTCCCTTCCAAACCAAACCATTCTGTGATTTTTATCTTCAGAAGATGATATGGCAAAGAGGACCAGCCATATCACTGCTAAGCAAAGTGGATTCTATAACAACAACACAACAGTAATTGCTGGAGGAGCAGCCATTGTACTGCAGATAACCAAACTACCTGTGTATCACAGAGCAGGAGGAATGAGACATAAAATGGACAAAAAGCAGAAGAGATATCCTCAAATGATCCAACTTCTCAACAAAAACCAAGAGGTTTAAAAATATCAGAGCTACTTTTATAAAGAATTTTGAAGGCAATTCTGTTAATCTGTTCCCCCCCACCCCTCAGTTACAGCTTCCTCTGGCTTCTTGCAGATTTTGCTGTTGAACGCAAACAGATGACACAGCTCCACAGTAATTACACTGGCACAGTGTGCCAGTTTCCCTCTGTCCCCTCATCGATGTGCCCAGTAACTGTCATCTGCTGGAATTTAAAACCAAGGGTCACCCACGTAGCGGAGTGCACTTCATTTCACGTCTTCCAAAACATCATTAGAACATAATCAGTCATAATTTCCAAATAAATCAATGACACCTCCAGGCTGAAGCCTTCATGCTGTATTTCATGCCTAACTGCCTCCCTCTAAAACAGACCCTTTCTCCAAGAAACTGTATGCAGGAGGAATATGTACCTATGTCACACCAGCCTCCAAGTAGTACCAAGCTCATTTATTCCTGTTAGATTTTCTTTCTATTTCTCCATTATGTTAAACCACTTCCCCTGCTCAAATTCACTAGACAGCTTATCATGACCCAAAGCTTTAAGATATAAACCCCCAAATCATTGTAAGAATATGTATTGACTTTTCACTTTGGAGTAGAACATGTTTCTCTGTTTCCTGGTTTTTATTTTTGTATCAATCATTCATGACATTTGGGTACTGAAGAATCATTCAATGTCTACGTATAAAATCTAACAAATCTGTGAATAATTCATGCAGTGAAGGAGACCAAATTACCACCTACCTGCACCTGTGAACACCAAGGGATTAATAATAATTTATAAGGTTCCTTTTCTCTTAAACT
>NW_010230063.1:19159-23488 GCF_000690775.1 Eurypyga helias | reverse complement strand
CAGCACCAAATAGCACACTTGATCAGTGTGGCTGTCAGCTTTGGAAAGTGAAACGGATGCATCACTGGAAGGCAAAAGTTCTATTCCAAATTAAAGAAAATTCATGAGGAGGCTACCTCACCCCAGACTTGGAGGTCAGCACCTCATTTCATTGCAGAAGAGCAGCACACACTCACCTCACAGCTTCGACTGGAGGGTCCATCTCTGCACAAGGGAAAAAAAATCCACCAAGAAACATAAAATCCAACTCTCCGATGTCATTGAGCTCAGTATAAAGTAAAAGGAAATAGTTTTGGGTTTGGTGGTGTTTTTTTGTTGGTTTTGTTGTTTTTTTTTTTTTTTTTTTGTTAGCAGTCAGTGAAGTAGGTCGGTCTGATCCTGTTCCACACACAATGAACAAAGGTTTCTGCTCTGCAGCACAAAGAAGTGCCTGCTCCTGCTGCTAGATCAGATCAATTCCTTCGTGCCTCAGGTAAACGTCCGCTTTGTAGGATAAGAGGAGAATTTTATATCCTAGCAGCCCTCCTGCTCCACGAACAGAGCCTGAAGTGTCATCTCCATCACACCTGTGGGGCACAGGGCAGCCCAGTGTGCTGGGGGCTTCACGACGCAGAGCTCTATCACAGCATGAGGGTCTTCACTGGGTTTTTGTAATAGTCTCCATTGTTCCCATGTGCCCCAGTAATCCAAGTGTCGTATTTGATCCAGAACTGCTCCCTTTTGCCGGCTCAGCGCTCAAAAGCGCAGTGGGTGCCCTGCTGTGGGCACACTGGCATACCCCATCCCAGGGAAACAATGTTCCCAGGACCTCCCTGCCCGAGGCTGATGGTGAAGCCTGGAGGGCCTCTCAGTCCTGCTCCGACTAGCTCCTCCCCAAGGAGACAGACTCACCTCAGCACTTGGAGTTGCTGCACCAGTCCTTCCTCCCATATCTCATCCTTCATCTGTGCTAAGGGCTCCTGGCTCAAGACGACACGATGAGAAAGACCCCAGGGACACTGCCTGCAGCACCGTGGCATTGGACGTATCCCACCCCCGCCGCCAAGCTGCTGCAGGACAGCTCAGCACTGTCCTCCGTGTCACTCCCAGCTGCGCACAGTTTGTCTAGGGGTAGCAGCTGGGTCTTTTACATCCTCCCGATATGCTGCTCGAGAAGAGACCACCAGTGTCCTGAGCACCAACCCCCAAGGCCAGCACCACGGTAAGGTCTGAAGCAATGCTCACAAATGATCCAATGACCCAAACTTGTTGCTTCCACACTGGCACGCTGCGGAAAACCCATAGGAGTTCTCTGTACTATTTACAACCTCATTTCTCTTCTCTTTTGGCAGCGAGGTCACAGCTTGCTGTTATGCCTCTAGTGTTCCTAGCCTTTACTGAAAGCTTGAAGCTGTGAACACTACTGCACTGCTGTGTGGTTCCTATCACTGGTAATATGGACAATATTCTCCTGGGGCTGAACACAGAAAACACAGATATGAGCAAACAAATTAATTTAACATTTTCTTTCTCCTCAAATCTATTTCAAAAAGAAACAGATTATACTCACCAAAAAAAGCTTTATTCCTCCATGTTACCATGAGGAATTTCAGTTTGTAATTTTTTTAAACTGGTAATATTTTTAGAGAAACTATATGATATGTATTTATTTACAAGCAGCAAGAAAGTGCCCAAGACTTTATGGATGTTACAGTCCCAAGTTTACCTTTTTCACTTACCAGCAAATACGTTCTCATTAGTCTCCAGCTTATTCATGTTTAGTTGTTTACTTCTGCCCTGTTTGAGGGTCTTTTTGATGGTGGTGTTTTGTTTTGGTTTTTTTGGTTTTTTAAGTTCGTAACCTATGGATAAAACAATCCCCAAATTCAAGATCAGATATCGATAATATATGGAATAATTAGTTTCCAAATATTTGCAAGGTAAACAAGCAACTGTTCACTCCCTTTGGCCTTAAGTAGCCATCATCAGTTTCCATTAAGTGTCTCAGTGAAAGACAGTAAAGCTTTAAAGCATTAAACTAGCTTTTCTGAGAAGTCTAAGGCATTTTATTATACTTAAGAAACACAACAGACTTTGGTTGCTGCTTAGGAATCCTCACAATATGTAGCTTTAAATTCTTTGCCATAATTGTTTATGCAGTAATTTCAGGTGTCAGCACCAGCTAAAGGCAGAGGTGTATGATCTAAATCATCCTAAAATATCACAGCTACTGGAAGCTCTTTGCAATAGTGCTTGCACAAGAAGGATGCACAGTCTGGAGTTGGAGTACTTCTCAAGGAGGTCAAAACCAACACGGACTGTGCTGGATTGAGTCTCCTTCACATCTCCTTACTAGTGTTGTACCTAATCTGTCAGTTGGCTGTGATTAAATTTGTAGCTGGCTCTAGTTGATGCCAACTTCATGGCAATTTCCCAATTCTATCACATTGCTGAAATTACCCAGCTGGAAAAAAACTTACCAAGAATATACTGGGAACATTAAAGAATCAGACCTTTAGTGCTTCCCCTCCCTGCAAATGGAATGAAGCAAATCAACTGTGAACTAAACTAAGAGCAGAAATTGGCATGAATTATGCAAGCTATCTCAACTGAACATTTTTTTCCCCTCATCATATCCCTGCTTTACCTAACACAGGAAAACTCTTTCAGACAGCTGTTATTTTTTTTTGGCTTCTTTCATACATCACCAGGAACACCTCCCACTGGGTTTCTCAGGAGACTGCTAAAATAACACAAGTAATACAGTGCAAGTATTCTATCATTAGTCATCAGGATGAAGATCATTCCAGCTTTGTCTACGTCTCTCCGATTTCTTTCAGTGCATCAGCACCGTCCTTTGTTCTCTGCGAAAACACCCATCATTCTTCAATCCTTGTAGTACACATGTGACAAGTTATTACACTCAGTCGTATTATGGGCAAAAGGGGAAATGCTTCATTTGGGAAGTCAAGAATTTATTGTTAGACTAATTAAAATCTTAACGGCCTAACTAAAATACAATAAACTGTTATTACAGTGCAGTTACAGTGACACTAACCTTTGGAGTCCAAATTATCTAAATAATACAATGCACAGCTCAGTAATACAGTCAAAGATTGGTATACAAAAGCATTCTCTGGCATGCTTACCCTGCCCCTCTGGCTCTCAAGTGTGCCTGTAATTCAGCCTCAAGAATCAGCTGGGGGGAAGAGACAGGGGACCAGGTTTCCAACAAGTTGTTAATGCCCCAGTCCTTTGCTGGAAGAAGCATCCTATTCGTAATGGGGTTGCTTTCTCTCCTTTGCTGAGGAGTATGATGTCAACGGCTTCTTCCTTCTCCCTCCAGGGTCCACATTTGAATATTTTTATACATTTTCTAGAAAAATTTTACACTTAAATATAACCTGTAAGTTGGATACATGTTCTTTTTCTGTTACCACTAAAACTGAATTTGTTCAGGTCTGCAGTTCCTTAACTGAGCATGGTTGAATTGTTAATAGCTGTAAAACCTCCAAGTGTTATCCTTTGACCCTTTCGTTATCACCCCATGACCATAACTCCTCTACACCACATCCTATGACTTCTTTGGTGGCCTCTACTGTCACACCATGCCTATATTATCTCATATTATGTTACACTATGGCCAAAGTTGCATTCTAATAAGTAGTTATTACAATTGCCTATATAAAATCATGATAGTTCCACATGCAAAATGAAGCAAGAGCAAAACAAATTAGAGAATAGCCTTATCATGAAAAAAAAAAAAATCATTGCAGCTAAGCAAACAACACTAAAGCTCTAGGCTGGCTAAGACAAAATCAGGCAAAGCCTATTAAGAATCAAGGCCTTACAAAGTGATTAAGCAGGTTATAGGGCTATAACGACCAAGAGACCCCATTCTTCCCAAAGCATAAAAAAAAAATCAAGTCTCCTTGTCCTCAAGCTTTGTGCACAGTTGCAGTCACTGCTAAGTAGCATGCACTCCTCCTTGTTGCTTCTAGTCCCATAAGGATAATTATGTTCCTTCATAGGAAAAGCAAATACTTGAGAATTAAAAGATGACTTTGGAAAAAAACCCAACCACCCCAGATCCAGCTACAAATGGATGAGAATGCACCATGTTCTTTAATTAGCAATCTTTGCTGCAGATTATAATTGGATTTGGTTTTGTTTTTACAAAGGTAGATCAAATTGAAAGTGATGGAGATTTTGAGTTTAGCAGCTGGAAATGAGGAAATTGTGCAACTCCTCAAAAGTAGGTGTTCCAGAGACACCAAGTGCAAGTCAGTCAGATGTATGCTATTCCTGGCCCACACCTATTACACTTGTTAGTCAGACAATTACACTTTT
>NW_010230063.1:0-19128 GCF_000690775.1 Eurypyga helias | reverse complement strand
CCTGCTGAAGGCTGGATTCAAGACCTTGGAAGTTTATCAATGTATTTATCATCTCTGCTCGTTATGACGAGATTTAGGCACCCCTAAAGAGTTTGGCTCTGCCTTCTTTACTCCCCCCAGATATTTATACATATTCATAAGACCCCCCCATCCCCAACCTTTCCCTTGTCCTGGCTGATGAGTCAAAACTCTCTCAGCTTTTCCTTGTTTGAAAAATGTTCCAGTCAGTCATCTCCATGGCCCTTTTCTGGACTCTCTCCAGTATGTCCGTGTCTCCCTTCTACTGGGAAGCCCAGCACTGAACACATCACCCCAGATGCAGCCTTACCAGCACTAAACAGAGGGGAAGGAGCACCTCCCTCAGTCTGCTGGCAACATTCCTCCTGACGGAGCCCAGGGTGCCGCTGGCTGCCTTTGCCATGAGGGTTCACTGCTGCCCTATGGCCATCTCTCTGTCCATCAGGACTCCCAGGTCCTTCTTTGCAAGCGACTTTGCAGCACAATCTGTGACTTGAGCCTATGATCAAACGCAGACTAGTGCAGGAAAGCAAGTCCTCATTTCTGTGAGCACGTGGAGTGATGTCTATGCCCAGATGTGCAAATGTCACGTCGAGCCAGTGGCACAAGATGACTGGATTAGCAAGTCTGTTGTACTACAACAGACAACCATTGATTGTCCTTGAGATATTTTGTATAATTTATTTCCTTCAAAGAGTGGCAGGGAGCAGTTGGAAAGCTTTTCAGCAAAACTAACAGGCTAAGTCTCCCTTACACCTGACCTACTATTCCCGCAGTCTCCTGTATATTGTTTTCAGTGAGCCTGAGAACACCTGGCAGTCTGCATGCTTGGTTTACATGTGATAACGTAACCTCTTGATCCAGAAGCCAAAAGCATGTCTTGAAATTTCCAGTGTCAATTTAAACCACCTTGAATCTGGGAACCCCCGAGGGCCCAAATTTCAGACAATAACTTTCCTGGCTGATATGGCCTTTATGCCTACATTACCCTTATTTCCCATGCTCCAGGCACACATGCAACACCAGGCTGACAACTTCCATTGCTGACAAAGAACAAAAAGCAGGATTACTTACATTTGAACAGGCACTTGTATCCTTTCTTCAACCGTAACTGCCTTTGAGTACTTGCCAAGTTAATTCCTTTTTCATTTTTATACAAATCTTTGCTGATTCATAGAGGTGGAGGAGGAAAGTAATGGGGTAAGAACACACATGTTACAATGCAAAAGAGGATATCTTAGTGTAAACAGCCCAGCTGGAAAAAGCAAACAAACAACCTCATGAGAGAGTTTGATCCCAAGTTTCCAGATGAGCTGTGCAGACCCTCCCACACACAGACTCCAGGACTGCTTGCAACCAAGCTGCAATCCAATACGTGCCATGAGGTCCCGAGTCCATGCTGTATGACCCACGTGCACAAAACTCAACAGGAGTCATTTTATTCAGTTTATCAGAGAGAAAAAAATCTGTGCTTTCTCTGTGTACTAGTGGTGCTGAGCCAGAGACAGGCAAGGTGGAGCATTATAGAGAGGCTTCCTGCTAATGAGCTAACATTTCCAAAGTGGGCTCAGCAGATGCAGCTATAAAAGTACTGTAATTCCAATTCATTGGCCCCTAGTGGAAATGAAGCAATGAATAAGACAGCTGCTCAACAGTGATCCAAGAAATAAAATTATGATTAACATTTGTCTCATTGCCTTAACATCTTCCTTTTTTCTTTACACAAGGCCATGTGTGCTGAATTTAAGATTCACAGAAAGTTTTAGTACTAATTTTTCTTACTTCTATAAGAACTAACTTCTATAAGAACTAACTATAAAGTTAAACAGCATCTACATCAAACGTATGTTTGACCTACTGAGGCATGTGGCTGTCCAATAAGCATGTTTTCCTTTCCTTCAGTGGAACTCTGGTGTGTAAATTATCACATTTTCCTCCTCCCACAAGTCCTCTGAACTTCTTTGTATGGCATCCAAAGTAATTCCTCCATGGTATAGAACAATTTGGTAAGAGTTGTCATCATTCCTCCTCTCCCTCATATAACGCAGTGGTTATGCTATGAAATAGCTAAAAGAAACCATCGACTGACTTGGCATAGTAGCCAGTGGGCTGAGCAAGGAAACCTCCCGTTCCTTTAGTGCCTAGGGTCCTGCTCCATCTGCGGCGTACAGTCACACATAGCATTTTTTGAATATATCAGCCATCATCTATATTGCAGCTACACATTCTTCAGAGACTCCGCTCTGCTTTCCCAGCGGCCGCCAGGTAACTCTACTCCATGATACCCTCTGGAGCACCCCCACACACGTAACTGTCACACTCCTGTGCGGCAGTCAGTACACGGACACACAGTCTTGCCAGAGACAGGCTCGTTTCAGACTTCTGATTCATCTGGGATCCTGCCCAAATTCTTCAGCTACTATAGTTGAGGAAGAAAGTCTCAGAAACACCACTCTCCAGCAGCAGAAATTCAGGCAAGTCCCACTCTCTCTATGAAGCTTAGGAAGATACAACTCTTTCTTCTACAGCTAAAAGAATCTTTGTTCTTTCAAACACTTACCTTGGAATATTTCCTTAAAGCAGAGGGGCTATTCTGAGCCCTCTCAGACAAGCTACGAGTCCTGAGCCCATGGCTGGATAACCTGAGTTAACACATGCTCACAGCAAAGTTTTTACACAGCCACATATTTCTCTTGCAGTCATATAAGCAAAAGGGTGAAGCTACTGTTTGGCAACATTTTTACTTGCCAAGAGAGTTTTAGACAGACACACTTCATAGGAACATTATTGTTCTTCGCAAAGTTTTTAATATTTTCTCTCCTGCATTTCTCACCTATTTTTAAAGCCCTACATTTATGTGGAAACTAACCATCTGCATTACTTCATTATTCTTTACAAAGCTGGTGGATATAGACACTCCCTTCAAGAAATTGAAAAGGAGTATTTACATGGCCATGTGCCCAGTGAAATTCACTACAGCTGCAGGGCACTCAGGACATGCCTGATTCTTCTTCTCCCCCACGGTAACACACAACTATCAGCAGAACAGCTTGCACAAGGAATAAAGGAGAGAACATGAGCGCTGAAGGCATGACTCCAGAACTGAGCTGTAAACCATCTGACATCTTTTGTAGATAAGGATCTCGAAGGGCACTCCTAATGAATCAAACCAACCAGATGCAATAAATTGTAGAGAGTGCAAACTCAGGCGAATCCAATAAATTTGAGTAGTTGTGATTTCCAAAAAAAGGAAAATATTATTTTAAAAAGCAGGGTATAAAAAAAGCTAGAAAACACACTTTCATACATTGAGGGTTGGTAATCTAACAAGTCACAAGCAGATCTTGTCCTGAAAAAAAAAAAAGAATTCCTGAAAATGGGGTTCCTCTTCAGTATTCATATGGCACCTAGAAACTTGTCTTTATTGCAATGATGTTGAGGATTAACAGACAGTAAAGAGCATCCAAAGGAACTCTGAAATTAACTTTAATGGCCATTTATTCACACTGAGTTTCAGGAAAAAGGTTTCCATAAGTAGTCCTTACCTTTTTTGTAAAACATATAAAAGACTGGGCACCCAACGCATCATCTGGATCCACACAACCCCCTCACTGTGATTATCAGTAGATAAAGCAAAGTGAATAGACAGCACCTTTGGGTGTATTGATTGCCCTCATGCTTGGTCAGGCTGGCAAATAGTGGTTTTGTTAGAGGAAGCTGTGCGTTTCCATATTCTAGCTTCTTGCATCCACGAGAGGTGGGTCCTTCCAGACATGCTCCTCCTACCCCTGCCCCATACTTACCAGCTGGCCCAGCAGTTCAGCTGCTCCTTCTCTCTTAACCAACTTAACATTTGGATTCTGTTTCTTCCAGGATTCTCCCTTGAATTTTCTCAGTTGGCACATCTGCCTCTTTAGCAAGAGGCTCTCAGGTGGTGTGTGACAGATCCATCAGCAACCTCTGTCATCTGACTGTGACCTACAGCAACTAGGACATCTGTATACCTGGGCCTTGTCTCTCTGTCACTCTAGAGAGCTGCTGTCCAGATGCAGCACCCCTTCTGAACACCTGAACCATGCCAAAGCCAATGAGACCTCTGACAACCTGCCCATGGTGCTACACCAGATACCATGATGTATGTTCTGAGGTTGAAAAATCTCAGGAAGGAGCCTTCATGCCCCTTCTACTAATTGGAAAAAAAAAAAAAGAGGAAGAAAATTACTGATTTTTAAGAATCCAATCTGACCTGCTGCAGCAGAAATAAAACTTCATGTGCAACAAGCATCCTGGTACTACTGTGTTGCACACGTGAAAGCGTCCTTAATAAGAAGTTCTCAAGTTATTTGTCAGATCAACGGCTGCAAGGGGCAACAAAATGGGTTGTCTGACATTTTCATATGGCAAAAAATTTTCATTATATTCCCCCCATGTATTCCAACAGCTATGCCAGCAGTGCCCTTGGTAATAGACTTCAAATTCTCCCATTTCTTTGTACCTGCTATATTTAGTTTTTTTTTTTCCCCAGACCTCTTGATCTGACCATCGGCACGACTCATCAATTGTCAGCAGCATGTTATTATACCTAATCAGCATCTTACAATTAGAGACAATGCTTTCTGAATAAAATCAGTTGACTGCAATGCTTTTTGAGCCAGTCAACAGTAGACATTAGGAAAACAAAAGCTTTACCATTTCTAATTTTGTGATACTGATCCAAAAATGCTACAGATGAAACTGCTGGAAAACTTCCTGGAGATTATATGTCAATACACACTGAGTATTAATATAATCATTTTAAAGAAACCAGACAATGATTCATCCCTTTTAACATGTGCCTAGACTTTGCAATTACCTGTTATGGTTTCTGTGTTATTATCTGCACTAACTAAAAAGCTCACCTTTCTCCCCAAATAATAATACAGAAGTTTAAGAGGAAAATTCATCTTGGCCTGACCAAAAGTTCAGATTAGTTTCTTTAAGCATACAGATCTATTTGACCTGGCAACTGCACAGGCAGCACGTATGAACTGCGAGATCCCCATTTTTGGCAAGTTCCCCTACGCTGCAAATTGTTCTTGATATAGTTTCACAGCAGAGATCAGCCAAAGCAGTCTCTGTATGCTGCTGCCTGGGGCACCTGTGCCCAGCACTGCCTGTCAGGAGGTCCGAGTGACATGCTACACCAGCGGAACCTGTGGCATTTGGGGAGAGGCAGCCGCCTCCAGTTTAGGGCATGCTCTGAACTCAGGTCAACGAAGAGCCCTGCCATCATTTAGAGGCAACGCACTACTCGTCGGCTTCTAAGTGGCATTTTGCCTCTGAGAGTCAATCTTTCAGCATTGTTTATGGGCATGTTTCACCTATAACTTGGCAAATCAAAGTATTATCTGGCACACCAAAAGGGTTCCTAAGTCCAGTTAGAAGGTATTTTAAGATGCCTTCATACCAGTGTAATTTTTCCTCATTCCCATTTCTGCCAGGAAATAATTTTTAGCTCAATTAAAAGAAAAATGTCACCCTGCTATCTTTCCAGAATATGATTACTGAAATGGGAATTAAACCAGTATTTCTGCTTTAAAAAAAAAAAAAAAAAATCATTGTTTGCAAGCCCAGCATACCAAACAATCCCTTCAGAGTTCCAATGAAGTTTAATTGATGGCATCACCCTTTCCCAACAAGGCAGGAAATCTTCAAAAAAACCCACAGGAAATCTGAAATATCTCATCTTCCAACAGTTTGCATTTGACAGTGTTCATTATTAAAGGTCTCCTTGTAACTCCTACTCACACAGCAGAATTTGCTGTTAGCCAGTTTACATGGTATTAACTTCATCTACAAGCATTCCCGGCACTCCAATACCACGACAACCCAGGGCTGTATCTATAGTCTCCACATAGATGCGGGTTGTCAGCCTGCAGATCACCCTCCCCAAACCAGTATCCTGAGATTACACAAGTTTTAATACCTGCAATGGTCAGCCCTGCTCCAGTGACAGCACAGAAGAAGAACTTGAAGCCTGTTACTTTTTTTTTTATTTTTTCTGCCCCCTTTAAATCATGTGATTTAAGCTCTTTTTTTTTTTTTTTTACTCAAGTCCTTGATAGTACTACAAAACTCAGCAGCAGGGTGATGGGAAAAGGTACAGCCCAATCCTAGACCTACCCTGCTGCACAACACAGGAGCATGGAGTACACCACACTACTCATTAGACCATCAGGACATCATCCTGGGGGTTTTATGCTGCTATGTCACTCCTGTGAGAGGCTGAATATCTTCCTGTTTTGGAAGACTCATCCTCAGGGACTTACCTATACATTACAGAAAAACTATCCCACCTTCCCACATGCTGACTTAAGAAAAGCAAACAGAGTGGACATGGTTGACATGCAGTGTGTTTTCCCTGCACAAATCTTAACTAATAACTTGGATAAGTTAGTAACTTGGGCTGTTCGGTTAGTATTTAAAGGAAGAAAGAAAAATAAGGCCAGAAAGGCAGTAAGTGGACCTATATCAAGTCATAAACAAGCAGCAAACTTCAAAGCAGGTTCAGACTTAAGACCAAAAATCATTGTAACAGCCTCGCAGTGATGAAGCGGTGGACTGCAGCATCAACTTCATCCTGAAAGGCTTTCCTGTCACTCTGTTACTACCAGGACCAGCCAAACCCTAAGCCATGATTGCAAGTATGATGTCAGGGTAAATTCTCATGCATCAGGCTTGATCTTTTATAGATATCCCTTTCCTGACATTTCCAAGTAACCATCACAACCGCTTTATGAGAATTCACTGATGCACGTGAATTGAGAAGCCTTTTGCAGGATCCAATGCTTGTAAAATTGCTGTTTCCATTCCGAGCCCTTAACTATCACTGTTCCGCATCGTATTTTCCACTTGCTTTATTTATTAGCTCCAAGTCTAAATGGCCCAAGGGAGTGGGAGGAAGGAAGACCACCGCTTCCAAAACATCCTCTTTCCGAGGAAAAGCAAGCTGCTTGGATACGGACAGCCCTCGCAGTTGCTCAGACTAAACAAACACAGCTTCCTCGATGAATACACAACAGCACAGGATTTCAAATGAGCAAGTAAGTGCTGGAAGTGAATAAATAATTCAACAGGGGAGACAGCAAGTGTGCCATTCAGCTAAGATTTATTTTATTATGAAAGAAAAAGGCTCACTGGAAATAATGGGGAAAACTTTTTGGAGGACAGTTATGCCAGTGGCCAACGATTTGTGCAAGGACTGCATTGGTTAACTTGTATTACAGCACTGTTGACAAAAAAGCAGCTGTTTACAAGCACAGCTGCATGTTCTAAACTGCTGCACTGTTGCCGTGAACACCACCCATGGGGTCCGGCATGTCCTGTACAACAGCAGTCACGCTCTGGGTTCCCTTGAGTTCAGAGGAGATCGTTCTGCTAGAGCCATGGGAGCGAGAACAACTGCTACAGATTCAAGGCTAAACATATCAAGTTAATAGATTTGTTTCCTTGGTAAGGAATGAGATTTTAAATCAAGCTCATAGAGTTATCAGGCTTATGTTCAGACCCAACATCTACGCAGCAGAATACATCATCTGGTGACACTGTTGTCTTCTGAAGAGCTTTTCCATCATTTCCAGTGAGCTTTTAACAGCTTCTTCACAGGGAATAAATCTCAGCCACCAACACACACTCGGCCTTCCTGCCACTGACCCCCTGCGAGGAAACGAACCAGAGCATCTGAAAGGGTTCAGAACTGCCCATAGAAACATTTTCTCTTTCGTTGTCTTGTTTCCATCTGCCTGCGCGGTCTCTTCTGAGGGCACTTAGTACAAGGCCTTGTGTTTCCTGGCCAGATTCCCCTCTTGGGTACAGCAACACAAATCCAAACAAACTATTATATCCATGAAGTTTGCTCACTTTGAGAAGTGGATTCACTTTTAGCCCTCCAAAGAACTACTAAATTATGGAGTATTTTAAAATTCTAGCAGATAGAGCCTGAAAGCTTAACTAGATTAACTCTGTAGACATTTATTGCTCAAGCCCATACTTCATCTCTTTCCATAATTACCGGTCTCCCTAGAAGAAAGATTTTAGGACCTGTCATTCCAATGAGAGGTAATTAATTTGTGCCTGATCTTTGTCAAAAAGCAGCAATGAAGTCTCTGCATTTATCCTATTGAAATGATTCTATTAAGCACATCTTCTAATTTTCAGGTGAATACAAGGCATCAAGATTCAGCGGTTAGAGATTTCGGACTGAACACATCTAAACCAGCCTAACAGGAGACATCTGTCTCCCCCACTATACCCATTCCTACCTAAATAATCCCTCAGTTCCCCAACGACTGGACTGAGCAGTTAGGTGGCTACAGTGCAAACCTTGGATCCAGCTGAAAAATACCACCCTCCCAAAGTAAGCATGATTAGACCGGAGTAGACTCATCTGACAGTTCCCTGAGAGCAGGGTCAGATGAGCCATTGGATTTGATGCACAGTGGAAGAAAGCAGCTGGGAGACTGGTCCAGCCTCTTTCAGAAATCAGCTGCTATACAGTTAAGTTAAAACTAGGGTTTCATGCTGTGCTAAAACAACCAGATAAAGAGGAAGGGGAAGAGGTTTACAGGTTGTTGTGGCAAGGGACTGAGGTCTGGCAGTAGGATTAATAAAACTAAAACCTGATGAAAAGATTGCCTTTTTTTTTTTTTTGGTATGGAAAGTGGTAGGGAGGAGGTAGAGCAGAATAATGAAAGAATTATAATGAGCTGGTTAGCTACAGGGAGAAATGAACATGTTAGCTTAAATTTTGGTCTAAGATGTTTACACAAAGTAAGAACAAGGGAGAGTACACCGAAGGCCTAAGTATTCCCTTGGAAGTGATCTCAATTACACTTGACATATGAGCAATTCTATGTCAGATAAAATAGCATTTTTAAAAATTATAAAATAGCAACTTCTGTAACCCACAGGCAAATGAGGTAAAGATATCTTGTCATAAATACCTGGAATTTGGAAACAGGATGGATGTATTAATGGGTGAGCATTAGAACTCAGAAACCCCCACTTCATCACAAACACCTCAGTGCTTCAGATTAAAACTTACTCACACACCACTTAACTATCCTCTTCCTCTCTATGGCTTTTTTTTTTTCTTTTTGCTTTTCATGAAAAGGCATGTGAAAATAAAGCAATTATACTTGAAATCAAGATGTAACTTGACTCTGAAAATTATGCCAAGAACCCAAATAAATCATCTGTTAACACGAGAAAAATAACATATTTAACATCTTTATAACTCCACCTGTTCTGTGAAGAACTTCTTTCTGCTAACACAAACTAGCCGAGGATTCTCTTCAGGATTTCCTGCCTGCTGGTACACATCTACTCTGCACAGAGAACAACCCTTGAAGAGCATCTATGGTGCAAGGCCATAAAGCATCCTGGAGGACTTTCCCTTCCCATACAAGATTTCTGTGAGCCTGCTGGCTGCCTGGACTGCTCTGAGACATGGTGTGACACAGGATAGGAGAGGGAAAGTCATCTCTGTCATCTTGCGTGAGACAGCAACAGGGAGGGCAACCTCCCTTTGTTACTGTATTGTCATGTGGCACTGTCTGATGTTTTGGGCGGTGTGGGGCTTGGTATTTCTACTCCAGTTCTCAATAAGGAGATCACCTAGGGCAGTTAATTCCCAGCTTTGAATCCAACAGAGCAATTCTGGCAGCACAAACACTGTATTAGTCTCTAGGTACATGTTTTCCAATACCACCTTAGTTGGCACTCTGATTTTTTTATTTCACAGTCAACAAAAATACTCAACCCTACCAATACAGTTTAGCACAGAGGCAACATTAGTTTCCTTAGTTCCTTGTACCTCATTTTAATTTCTATGCTAATTTGACTTTCCACCGTTCTTTAACCACAAGCAGCACCTCTTGTAGATGTCTTGTGCTATTTACTCATCTGCATTCAAGTGTTGTCTGTGACCAAAACACCCCACAAGTGTTTCAATGACTCCACTGTTTTTTTTCCCCTTGTTCTTAAGCATCATCCTTCTCAGAGTTTTAATAGTAATAGATATTTGAATATCCAAGCTCATTGTTATAGAAGATAAAGAACCAGAATTCTGTGTAAATGAACTCCCTTTGGCAGGGTTCCCTTTGGCATTGCTGCAACAACTGGGCAAAAAACTAGACAACTATGAGAAAGAGGCATTTTTATTGTGAAGTCAAAGCAATTTATTAGGAGATGACCTACAAATAGGAAGGCCTGCTGCTCTGCAAATACCAGCTCTCCTCACATAGCCCTTAGCTCTACTTCACTACAAGCCCACTAGATTTTCAAGCACTGGTATGATGAACAGTGCTGACAAAGCAGCACCTGCATCACCAGTGGAACTGCTGGTTAATTCAGTCCCGTAGCTTCCCTGCAACAACGGCCAAGTCTTCCCACTGCAGATAGGAGCGGAAGCACAACGCGTTTGCCACCTGAATTCGGTCAGTCCGTGTGCACTCAGTTCTGGGCTCACAACCGCAGCCTAGCAGCGTCCAACCAGCACAGACCTGCCCTCCCTCTTAAATACACTTCCCAAAAATCAATAGTCTAATCAAGGCACCTGCTAGAGATGTTAGGGAGGAGGATGGTCTCCTGACTAAAATCCAAGTTCCACCCACCCTTCTCCGTACGGTCATAGGAAACACCACCTCACCGCCGCACCCAGCTTCCCTCCCTCGCCCACGCTGCTGCACCCCTCCTTGCCCGTCTGGGCAGCCCCCGTCTGCAGGAGGGGGCAGGAAACACCGCCAAGCCCCCTCATTAGCACACTGCTTTCCTCTTCAGAGCCAGAGAGCAGAGACAGGTCAGCGCTGTTTGTAACGGCACACGCAGCTGGAGACCAGACAGATCTCATTAGGCATTTACAAATCTGCCTTTAGAATTGAAAATGAACTCAAACACCAAGGCAGCTGCAGAAACGCACCTTTGGCCAGTCTGGGCAAATTCTGCATTTACCCAGCACTTGGCAGAGCCGTACAAGCATCCTGCTCAACACGCCCTGGGCACTGTGAAGATTTCTTGCAGGCCTTCTTAGCTTAAGTATCCTTTATTTTTCAGGAATGGGTCTGGATGCTTGTCGTCCAGATTCTTTGATGCTGCCAATCCAGGCTCCACTGTAACTACTGATTGACACACCTTACTGTGGTGCAGTGGAGATTGAGGGGATAAAACCAGGTCTGGACAAGCACGATGTGCCACTTCAGATTTATATCCAGAAAGGACACATCCTTCTAAAAAGCTCAGGTCATGGTTTCAAAGGCATTTCTGAACATCAGGTCAGAAATGCTCTCTGCCCTTTTCTGCACTGACTGATGAGCTTACATGTATTGAGCTGCACAGAGTCCACCAAAGGGGCATCCCAGCTCCCCTCTGACATACGAGCCATACGCTGTTGGTGGCATCTCCCCTTTACCTCTTCCCTCAATGAGCAAGGCAAGCTGCCTCCTAAGCTTAACTGCTTCTTTAACAACTAAAAATTCCTTTTCAAATTGCAAACAACTTGATCTTTTACCTCTTTCTCCAGCCTTTTGAGATTTTTGCTGTGCCCTTGATAGAAGACTCCATGTCTTTGTGCTAACACGATTCAACATCCTTAGAATTCACACTTTATATGCAGTTCCCCAGACTAATTTAAATTCTTTACGCATTTGGTGAACTATTTATTTTTCATCACTTCTAGTCAAGTAACACTTCTATTTAAACATGTTACCTGCTGCTCCTTAATAATGCTCTTCAGCAAGCAGCTTAGGGCAGGAAGACAGGACTATAGATTTTCCTATCCAAAACTGAATAGGGTAGGGAAAAAAGAGAGAGAGAACAGTTAGGTAGAAATGCCACAGCAATCAGCCAGTTCCTTTCACCAAAGTATCACATTTAGACCAATAATAAAATAGCAAAAAAAAAAAAAAAGCTTTTGCATATCTTCAGTTGACAAGTTTGTGACCCAAGCATGTGCATATTTCTGGGCATAAAGGGACCTTTGGTCCCCTTTCCCATGCCCACATCCGTACAAAAGAAGGCAGAAATCACGTATCTGTTCACTTATAACGGGCTGAGCATCCGCATCCTTGGTTATGCATCCACTGCTGCCCAAACTTTTGTGTGTCATAATTGATCAGCCAGCACTATATTGAAAGAAATACTGCTTCCCCGAAAACGGCTATTTGAATTTAATGGTAACTGTTTTATTTCCCAGAGGTATTATCACTGTTACAGTCAGATTTCTACAATTAATTAGCTCGTCGTCTGCCCTAGATGATTACGTGGCACTTCTCCATGTCACCATTGATTTGCAGAGCTTAGTTTCAGGAAGAGAAGAAACCCACAAACCCTCAGATTTCAACATAATCTGGCAACACCATCAGCGAGAGCACTCAGGCTGCAAATCCTACGAGACAGTAGCTGTTTGCCTAACTTCTGCTGTGCTTCAGCAATTGGCAGGGTTAGCATCAACCAGTGCTTAGCCGGCCCTCTGCTATGGGGCTTGCAGCTGACCAGTCACGTGTTGACTCATTATTTCAGGCATGCTAGAAAACCAGCCAAAAGAAATGGCATGGGCTTTACAGCATTTCAGGTTCCATCCCCAACCAGAGCCCATGGAGCCAGGCTACTGAGGATGTGCCATTTATTTCTCATTGTGTTACAGCAGGATTTAGATTTTCCCATTGCCTGGCTTGGTCACGCCTCTGGCACCTACTACTTCGTAGTAACAATAGGAAATAGCACCTCAGCTTTAGATTGTTTTCCATGTTGAAAGATCCTAAGCCATACTGTACATTTGGTGAAGCGCACCCAAGACATCTAATAATTTGCCCAGAGTGAAATACTGACACCTGAGAGTTGCAGAACAATACATGCTGAGCAGCAAAGGTGTCACAAAGCACTAAACTGGTAGAGCAAAATCAGTCAGAATTGCCATGACTACACCTGGGATGGAAAGAGTTATCCATGTTGAAAAAGTCGCCAGTATTTTCTCATCCTTCAGTGAGTCCTTCTTCAATAGGGACATATTGCTGTTTCCTAAGACTGAAAACCTCAGGAGAATTAATAGGTAAAATGAGAATACTCACCAGAGAGTCAAAACAATCTAACCCAAATCTTCAAATAACTTTTGCTTCCATCCTACAGGGCTATGTCAAGACAGAGATCAGTAATGCCTACTCAGTCTGTTCTGGTCTGGCTCTAAACATCTCTTACTGAAGCTTTTCTCTTTTGACAAGTTGGAGCAGGGACAGACCCTTGCTTTCTGCCCACCAGACAGCTTACTGACAGTGCTGGATTCTCTCTCCTATTTAATAGGCACCTCATTATTCATATAAAACAACACATTTCCAGCAGTAGAAACCTTCCTGTTTCAGAGTGGTCCTTGGCCCAGTGGCTCCTCTCCTGCTCCTGGCAGGGGAGCCACAGAAACCCTACAGACCCTTGCATGGCAGGTTAACCCCAGCTCTTCACTGATGTACCTGTACTCTGCAAAATGCTGGGGGGAAGCTCACTTGGCCCCCTGCACTCTGTTAACAGCAGAGCGGTCTAAGTGAGTTAGAGTACAAGAAAGAGGTTCCAGTTTCTGCTGCACGCAGCTGAAGTGAGGTCTTGGACAAAGATATCATTGCTGTCACAACATTGCTGTCCCATCCCTGTTGGTGGTGAGGAATACAAGGTATCTATTTCAGATGCAAAAAACACCAGGCTTTAAAACCAACCCCCACGCAGCAGGTTCCTTTGCGAAGGCTGGAGAAGGGTGTTGGGTGGGAGCAAACAGGCAGTTCCAGCCATGCCTGACTTCAATTTAAGGGTCTGTGTACAACCGGCGGCTCACCAGCCAGCGACACTAGCAGTGCCCAAGGAGTTTGTGGTACTAATTGGTAGGATTTCGAGTGCACTGGAAGTCTGCTCTACAGGACTTCCTGGCCACTCTGATGGAATTAATTTCATCCTAATGGCTCAGTGTTCACATTATCTATCCTCCTTCTAAAAAAATAACATTTCAAATAATTAAAGCCAGGTTAATTACTCTGCCAACCACTGGGAACACTTACAATGCCACCACATGTGGCAAAGGAACCACAATGCTGCTAAGGAACCCCATGCTGCTTCCCATGCATCTGCATGGGGGAAAAAAAACCCCTCTTCTACATTTTAATAAATAACACCACTTATTAAACCATGGATGTTACATGTGAGGTATGATGGGGTATTTAGCATGACATTTGAAAGCCTAAATAACAAGTGTTCACAGCCAAACAGGACTGAGGGAGGCTCGAGCACTATTTGTCTCAGGTGGTTGCTGCCAAGAGCCCAGCATCTGCGACAGAGAGCTCAAGTTTTGTAATCTAGCCCGGTGAAGGGCAAGGGAGAAATACGGACGCTGTGTACAGATGAACCAACGGATGGTAACCATGACACCAGAAAGGAAAAATTAGAACTCAAGAGTTAATAAATGTTGCCTAAGTGAGTTTCCACCAGAAGTCTGCTTGGACATTAGGATGTTTAACTGGCAATATAAAACTAATCCTCGTCCCTCTTTCACTGTCCACCACATGATTTACAAGCTTGTTTGGGCCCCCTTCTACTGCTAACATTACAAACAGGATGAAGTGTCTACTCCAGACTGAGCCACTAACCCAAAGCAGCAAACAGCACTTTTGAACCTTCTCTTTCCTTGTTGGCCAAGACAGCAGAGGATAAAGTCTTGTGTTTTCAGAAACTACAGAGTGGATCAACAGCTAAGAAAAGAGTTAAAGGCACAATTTAAAAAGATCCAGTTCTGCAGTGGACCATGCCTCTCCCTTAATTATTTCTGAAGTCAAATAATGAACTATTTGTTACTAAACCCCAACATGTTACTGTCTGGGCTTGTTTTCAACATTACTTCCCTTTCCATGTGCCCTGAATCTGGGTGCTCCAATGACTCTCAGAGCAAAATCCACCTGTGTCTTAACCTAAACCAGATTACATTCCAGTTCTGCCAACAGGGAAAGATGCCTGCAGGACAGCAGAGTGCACTGTGTCAAACTGCTTGGCCTTTGAAATACCTCCCCCTTCCACTCGCAACACAATAATCATCAAGCAGATTCCAGGATAGCCATGTGAGAGAAGATTTTTGGTGTACAAAGAGTTTAAATGCCTACCAAGTTAGAGACAGCTTCTTGAAAACTGGGAAAACTTCTATGAAAAGTCTTAGTTATAAATTAATTAGCCAAAACCTGTGATAAAAGACCAGTTAGATTCATAGATTAGAGATATTTACTATAAGTTACTTTATTATGAAGCTACACGTTACAATAAGCCACAATATGTGATCACTCCTTAAAGTGATTGTCCTTACAACAGAATTTATGAAGAAACAGGGACAGCCAAGTATGACTGCATCATTGCTGTTTTCTACCCACAAACAACTAGATTTTTTTTTTTTAATTAAATATTTTAGCTGGAGCAAGTGTCTGGAGATGACTGATGAGCATTAAAGGCACTGTTAAGAGCATGAGCTCATCTCAAGCTGCATCTACCTTAACTGCCTGGTTCGGCAATAACCTCTGACCCATTACCACGGCAACCAAGAGTGAACCACATCCCTGCAGCACGACAAGTAAACCACAAACCCACAGTGTGACCAAACACACAAAGCAAATGTTCCACTTGGTAAGAGAGTCACCATTTTTATCAAGATCAAAGTTTAGCGACCACTACCCATGGTACCTACATGCACTGCACTTGGTTTACTACATGTGTGTACATGTCAGGATTCAGTTCCTGAGTGACAGAACCTTAGCTTGATCTGTAAGTTGAAAAGCACAGGAACTGAGGATGCAGAGAGCAAGTGCTGGCCTCTGCAGAAAGGTGTTGGTGAATAACAACCTGGACACGAGTCCACAGCGTGCCCCTGCAGCCATGAAGGCCAGCTGCCAACTGCGCTGTAGTAGCAAGAGTGGAGTCAGCAGGTCAAGCGAAATAACTACTTACCTCTCTGCGGGTCTGTGAAGCCCCATGAAGCACTCTGTCCAGTCTTGGCCCTCCCGGTATAACACAGCGGGTGCCAAGTCTCTTGCAGCGACTAGGGGTGACAAAAAATTCCAGTCTTGCAAATTGAATCAAGCATACAGTTGAAACAGAATAGGATGTTTTTTTCCAGAAAGCCTGCCCATCTGTATCAGTCTCCAGAGGGTATCCTAGCACCATATGTAATTCTAAGTGAGAGTAGCATCCTATCCGTTTTTCCTGTGTTCACCAAGATGATATTCATTCTCTTTTTAATCAATTCCATAGGCATCCAGGGTATTTTTAGTGACTGCAAGCAACTGCAGAAGTAGTCGTCCTTTAATTGCATTCACACCCCATATGGTTAGCCTCAGAAGCACAGGAGCAGATTCGGGATTGACAGCCCATCTCAGTGTTCAGCGGGGATGTGTGGAATGAACAATATGCCTTTGGTACGGCACACGCTGGTGACATACTGACCAAAACCACCTGTTTTCCTATCAGCTTCGTAGAGAGACACTTACAGGGCTCACTCACAATTACTGTACCTGCGACAGACCACACCACACGGACGAGCATGTTTCAGCGCACAGTCTGCTGCAATACTGTTTTAAGCTGCTGAGGGTGTCCCATCCTGATACAAAAGGCTTGTTTTCTTTCCTCGCTTCAGCCTTGCCATCCTAAGATGCGCTCACACAAAAATAAATGGAGAGATGAGTCATTATCAACAGACATATAACTGAAGAGAGCTATTCTCTGGCTAGATCTCCATTCACTTCCATTTATCAACAGAAAAACCCACTGCAACAAATTAATAAAAATAGTACTTATTAGGAAATGTCACAACTGGACACATTTCTGAGACACAGCTATTAAGGACAAAAACATGAGTCAGGGGGGATACTGAGGAAGAATACAAACGTGAAGCAGTACAGAAAACAATCTCAATTCCCTTACAGGACACTTTCTCCTTTCATCCAGGGATGTGGATGCCCCATCCCTGGAAGTGTTCAAGGCCAGGCTGGATGAGGCTTTGAGCAACCTGGTCTAGTGGAAGGTGTCCCTGCCCGTGGCAGGGGGGTTGGAACCAGATGGTCTTTAAAGTCCCTTCCAACCCAAACCATTCTGTGGTTCTACGACTCTCCGTAATATGCAGAATTTGTGCTAGACTCCAAGCCACAGCAGTACTTCACTATAAAACCATACCTTTTCAGATTTCACAAAGGCTAAAAGCAAGCCTACGTTCTCTTGAAAAAGTTTAACATAAGCACAAATTAGAACTTAATCTAATATGTGGGTTTTTTACAAGTTTTGCAATCTGGGAAACAAAAGAATGTTTCCGTTTGGCCTAAGCAACATCACAGTACATGCCAACCCATCTCAAGTGGGAAAAAGCCAGGAAAAAGCTATGCTCAAAGAGACAAAATTCACCTGAAAGGGTGCAGCAGCATTGCATCATGACAATCATATCATTTTACATTCTTCTACAGCTTTTAACTGACTGCAAAAAAAGGAAAACTACTCTATTGTTACACCAGGCAGTCTTCAGACTCTAAGTCAAAGGAAAGAGGAGGGTTATTAAAAAGCCCTAAATAGAGGGCTCTTGTTTAGGACTTGTTAATTGTGTCAGTCAAGGATGGACAACAATGTTGATCTTTCAAAATGAAATTTCCATCTCCAAGGAAAGAAAACACTTCATTAAATTCAGAGGATCTTCAAGCCTATCTTTGTAAAAGGAAGTAGGAAATAAGTTTCAGGGGAAATATTTAAAGTTTAGTTTTCCTGGAGGATTCCAAATTTCCAGTTACAAAACCCAGCAAATATTTTGTGTTGGAGTGTGCTGTTATCGATACAGTTGAACCTGCAAGAAATGCAAAGATGGAGTTTGTGACAGGAAACAGATGGTTTCCTGACCCACCTCAAGCAACATGCACAAAGGGGCAGAGAATTTTGTCATATGTAAATCGTTTGTAGGAAGATTACATGGATTTCCTTTCATTTATTTCCCTGCATCTTTTCAGAAAGATTTATTAGTGTGGCATCAATGAATGATATGAAATATTTTTATCTGCATTAGCAGTAACTTGGCCAGCAACTTCTAAGTGATTTTTTTAAGCAGTGTCCTCCCACTTCTTGCAAAGTTTGGCATATACGTACCTGGGCACACAGCTGTATGTGCCCAGCTTCCCAGGCTCCTGCCTAAAATATCCAGAGTCACACAGTGAGCTCCCTTAACTCCATTAACTCAGTAGAGCACTTAATGAGGTCGTTTCAGACACAAGTTTACTTGTGTATCACCTAGGGGTCGGGTTTTTTTTGCTCTTTACTGAAAGTCATCTCAGGAACAGGAAGACATGACTTCTGTGTATTCAAATGAAGATGCTATCTAGCTATTTACATTATGCTGAGAGCTGCAATGAAACATCAACAGCAGAAAAAAGCCACTAATAACTTTATGACTGTATGTGGTTTCGTAAGGAAGCTCTTCCTCCTAATGCAAGTCAGGACTATTTCAGACAGTACTGGTCTAATGGTGCTGGAGTAGGTCCAAAGCAGCTCTGAACACTTCCAGGGCATCCATCAGCCTGCTAGTATACCATCATACTCCAGTCTACCATAGCTTCTTTAAATCAACATCTCAGAAGCGCACCAACATTGGCTCCTTAACACTAAAACATAAGCATTTAGGAAAAAACATTTCCTCAAAATACTAAAGCTGTCAGCAGAGGGACCGGGAGGGAAGGGGCAAGGGGACAGGAGGCAAAGTCCAGAATTAAATTTGGTACCAACTACAATTGCTGATGCCAAGAGAACTTGAATTGCAGAAGTCCTGCGGCTGAAGTTACCAGGCTGCCTGGCAGAAGGGGGACAGTGCAGTAAGAGCCAAAAGTCAAAGGTGCAGTGAGCACCTATAGCCTCCATTCATCTCCATCTGTGTCTCCACTCCCACGGCTTTGTCTTTAGACACAAAAGGCTGATGACTCTTTCAAACAAAAGCTTGCCTTTTGTCCTATCAGAAAGTCCTTCTGATAGGACTGTTTATGTTCTTGCAAGAAAAGTATTTTTATCTGAAACCTGAAGCTTCCAAGCACAAGTACA
>NW_010230062.1:0-30447 GCF_000690775.1 Eurypyga helias | reverse complement strand
AAATATTCTATAAGCAGCTGGAGAAGTCTCAGAATCATTAGCCCTTTTCCTCGTGGGGGCCCTACCAGGTGTCTGCTGGAAACACAATACAGTGGAGAGGAAGTAGTCTAGGACGTTCCTGGAGTGTGTGGAAGATAACTTCCTGACACAGCTGGTGAGGGAGCCAACTAGGGAAGGGACGCCGGTGGACGCTAACAGAGGACGACTTCGGGGTAATGGTTGGAGGCTGTCTTGGGCATAGCAATCAAGAAATTATAAGAGTTTTCAATTCTCTTAGAATTAAGTAGCAGAATTGCCACGTTGGACTTCCAGAGGGCAGACTTTGCCCTGTCTAGAAGCCTGGCTTGCCGAATCCCTTGGGAGCAGAGCAAGGATAAAGAAGAGTCATGTAAAATAGGATATAAGCAATCACCTTGAAACAGCTAATGGGGGCTAGCTGGAAGCCTCCAGTACAGCAATTTCTGGATTTATATAAATAAATAATGGAGTTTAGTAGTTTTTAGGTTTAAAGACAAAAAGGAGGAACACTGGCCTTTACTATCCTCTTGCCAGTAGTCATCTGTCACCTGAAAATCAAGCTCCAAGTGAATCTAATAGTCTAATCCTGAAAATTTCATGACCTTCCCCATGAAAGTCGTCTGCTTTCCATATGAGCATGGGAAAAAGGTCATAGTGCAACTTCTCTGAAACACTCATCCTTTGTGTCCCAGTGCCAGTGAAATTATAGGGGTAATATGCTTAGCTGAAACCTCCTTTACACAAGTTGTGTTTCCTAACCTATTTATCTAAGGGATTATCCTAACAGTAAGCACAACATGCTCAAGGGCCAGAAGCAGGCATTCTGTCAGCTTTTCTGCAGAGAGGAGGATTGGCAAAATGCTTTCTGTCATATTCTCCCATTTTCTCCCTACATGTAGAAAAACTTTTGCAGTAGTACATTCAAAATATACGTACTTGATGTCTCTGAATACTGCAGAAAAGATCAAATAAAATGCACGTCTGGAAACAAAGCTGGTACTGAAATTGCACAGAAGCCTCATCCTTTGTCAGCTTCCTTCAACAAATACTTCAGCTGCAGAATTTTAAGACGTTTGGCTGAAAACTTGTTCCTATGAAAACAAGGTTCTCCTAACAGAAGAAGGAAGGAAAGAGTATACTTCTTCCTTGTCTGTTTTGTAGTCAACAAGAAAACAAAACCAAACATTTCAGCCATAGACTGAATACACAGCCTACACAAAAAACTACACAGGAAATAAACTATTGGCCGAATTTCTTCACAGAATGGCATCTGAGACAGAGATATAGTTAGCTGTGAACTAGTACATTTCTTTGCTACTAGCTTGATAACTGCCATATAAAGGACACTTAATCTTGTTAAGGTCAGTATCATTTCACAATGACTGCAACATCCTAAGCCCAAATTCCGATCGATTACCTCCATGTTATGGATGTTACTTGTGTACACTTGTACTTTTCTAAAAATGATGCTTAAAGGAAAAAAAAGACAACAAATTGCCCTCAGTAAACTTGCCACTCATTTTTACTATTGGAGTGCTTTGAGTTCTATTCTATAAGTTCAACTTCAGAAATCTACAGGGTGCAGTAATTACACCAAGATGTGAGAAAGTCCCGCATAGCAATGCATTTCAGTCTAAAAACATACCTCCAGAATACAGATGAAGAGGAAAAGTAAGAACGAGAAAACAAATATGCCAATATTACATACTGCTGCAGTCCCCTTGGTGGGCTATATGATACTACTTCATGAATAAAGATGGAGTAAACTACATTTGTAGCATAATAAGAAAAGGTAATTAGTGCCATCTATTCACCACAGTTAGAATTTGACTAGAACAATTTGATTACTTTTATCACATTTTAAACTTTGAGTAAGATTTTCAGCTCTGTAATCCAGTTAGGAGTAAAGTGCAGAGAATATAAGTCAGCTTCCCAATATGATTGATGAGTATGTGCTGTGCAGGAAAGGAGCTTGAAAAAAAAACCCAGAACTTACAATATAGACACTGTCTGCTTGCTTTAAAGCAAATCTCTTCTAAATCAGTTTGAATCCTTCAGCCAGACTAAAATATAAGCTTAGTATCTTCTCTGAACAAACAGGAAATGGAAAACTATTCATAGGACAAAGGAGCCCTTTTTTTGGTTTGAACTTAGCACTATGATTTTTCTGAGATATATTTATTATTTATATTTTGCTAACTTCCACATCTTGCTGAGAATTGGGCTCTAGTCATGCTGGCTGTTATACAAACACAGAGGTAATTACAGCGAGACAGTATTTCAAATTCAAATATAAACTTATTGACAAAAGATTGAGTGATATGCCCTGAGAAAATGGTAAGCACAGGAATTTAAATGCCAAGACCCAGATCTTCATTACCACTGATGTCAAAGAAGCCTTGTTAAAGCGAGGAACGTAATATCAGTCTGCACTAACCAAAACTCGCGGTGTTACTCCTCATCTAAGTCACTCTGTATAAGGTTAAAAGTTCATTTTTTGCCCCTTCTCCTGAGAGCTAGAAGCTAACTCCATCCAGATGCACAACTTGATATCCAGTAGTAATAGCAAAAAATAAGCAAGCAATCCTTTTGAAGGAGAGATGCCATTTAACCACCTGTCCACTGCTGACTGGTAATCCACAGAAGTACCAGAAAATCACTTGTCTATGTCAGTTTATTATGATCCAAACCCTGGCATGAGTGAAACGTTTCGCAGAAAGAAGATTATGTCATCCTGAGCAGTGCGTATCATGCTTTCAAACTTCTCTTTTTTGTTTCCTGCAAAATTATGGTTATTTAAGTACTGTATTATTATGATGATGATAATGTGAGAGCTTTTATTGTCTCATTCTAAGAAAGAGGATTTTTCCGTGGATGAAAATGTGGAAGCTTTTCCTAGATGATGAGATAACTAGTTATATTGCATCCTGTTATGAATAATCACACTGTTTTCTGATATGATTTTAATAAACATTCATGTGGTGTGTAGTTTTGCTCTGATGATCTAGCTCTGTGTGCCAGAATACAAATTATATTTCTTTATAAAATATTTAAAATGCTGTGGGATTACTCTTTTTATATTTAATTTCCACCCACGGTGTTTTGCGGACTTCTTTATGACAAGATTTTTCTTCTTTTTTGTAAATGTTGTGCAATATGAGGACTTACATTTTTCCTGTCATTTTCCCTGGTGTTCTGCAATTTTTCCTTCAAAAAGATAAACCTATAAAAAAATGTCAGTGAGGGCAGGGAATTGTCTAGGATTGCAATCTAGTAAGTGAAATGAGAGGATTTGAATCAAATTCTTATTTGGATCAAAACATTGCCTTAACAATACTCCAAACCCGCAGTTTCAGGTTTACAAGTCCCTGAAACTACAGGGAACCTTATTTTCATGACAGGTGCTTTGGTCCATCCTGTCATCTATAGCACTGGGTGTTCAATGCACATTCATCCAGTAGTCTGATTCCTTTGGAATACCCAGTATATACATATTTAGTTTGAAGATACAATTAAATAAGTACTGTATTTATGAGTGTTATTTTTCATTTAAGGATTTCTATGTAATTTTCAAAACACAAAAGAAGTAACACTCCTGAATAGATTACAATTACTTCCTTTTTGAAATAGAAATACTGAAGCCCTGAATAATTTAATTGACAGGCCCAAAATTCCAGAGGAAATATGAACATTTCTAGTAATAAAATGAAAACTCAAAACTCAACCTTTCACCTAAATACGTTAGATATATTTATGCCTTTTCATTACAACTGAGGATTTCATAATACTTAATGAATTTATCACATAGTTCCTCTGCAAGGTTAGCAGTACCATTATTCCTGATTTACAGATTAAAAAATAACATTTGTGACTTCGATGAAATACAGGCACCTGAGCTAAAACTTAGATATTCAAAACTGTTGCACTTTTGCCTCTTACCCTGTTTTCTTTCCTCTATTATTATCTTCAACAGGAGAGGATGCAAAGACAGACGTCTGATAGCACTTTCTGAGGAAAGGAATAGAGTAGCAGGAAAGCTATTCAACACGAAGAAGAATTCACGCTTTCTGGCTTGAAACATATTTCACCATAGAACATTCTAGGCATGGATCCTGTGTGGGTAATAGCATTAGACTGCCTAAGGAGGACATTTGCACTGTGAAGAGACAGGTTTTGAAACAGTTCCTTTGCCTCTGCAGCTCTATGGTCAGAATACCTATAGATATATTTTTCCCTCCGTTGAGTATACTGGTTTTCTGCAACTCCTCAGTGAGAGTTTTGGAAAAGATTCAGGGGGGCAGACACTCAAAAATTAGGTTACAATTGCAGGACAAAATTACAAAAGTACTTCTAGAAATAAAGAAAAATATCCAAAACTGAATTATTGCTGAGGCAAGCAATTTAATCTCTTCTAGGCTACTGGTTGTCCTTTGGGCAGACTTCAGGACTTACAGACTTGATTGACTGAAACACAAACCATTTATCTTTTTTTTTTTTTTTTTCTTTTCTGAAAAACAGCACTTGGAGGTGAGTACAGGATGAAAACCACTATTGACTCTGTGTGACCTCAGACAGGTCATATTAGCCCAGAGTCTTTCTTCTTTTCATTAATCTGATTTTCCACTTCATTCAAATATTAGTATGAAAAAAATGCGTTGCCTTTAAAGCTGAATTAATGTTTCAAATACTCTTGAGCATTAAGGCATTGCTCTGATAGTTTTAAGGTATAGTTAAGGCAAAAGATGAGAAAATGTCAATTAGAATAACGTAAGTCAACAAAGCATGTGATATGGCAGGGAAAAGTTAATAAATGAGCAATAATGTAGACGTGTCTCAAGATGGAACTAACCCCACTAGACAGCATTACCACATTTCTTGCCAGAACAGGCCATAGGATTACAGACAGATCCAGTACCATAACAGATCATGGAAGAACATGTGCTGTCCATGCTAACTAATGCAGTTAGCTGCAGCTCGATTAGGTAGTAAATCATGCAAGATTTGTGTGTGTTACAGATAGCATTAATAGAATCACGGAATGGTTTGGGTTGGAAGGGACCTTAAAGACCATCTAGTTCCAACCCCCCTGCCATGGGCAGGGACACCTTCCACTAGACCAGGTTGCTCAAAGCCTCATCCAGCCTGGCCTTGAACACTTCCAGGGATGGGGCATCCACAGCTTCTCTGGGCAACCTGTTCCAGTGCCTCAACCGACCATTATATGATTTTTTTGTGAGAAATGAAATGATGTTACCTCCTTCTATATCTTTACTGGGAGCAGTCTAGAGCAGCTATATTCTGTTGGCTTCTCCATGTACCTAAAATAACAATGGCAATGAGGAACTACATGTACTACAGTTCGAAAAAATTATCTCAGAGAGGGAAACAACATTTACAGTCAGAGATTTTGAAATTTCAACCTTCCAATATTCTCACTTTTTTTAAAACAAAAAAATTAAAAATTATTTCCTTTCAAGAATAGATACACCTGTGCAGCCAAAAATTAAAATAGTTTTAGCATAGAAGGATGCATTACATAGTAGAATGCAATATAATGGGCAAGCAATATGATGCATTACTGGACACATGCTCAGATTAGTTAGGTCTGTGAAGATAGACTGGCTTGAGCAGAGTCCTTCATTGTCACAGCTGTGTGACACTGGTATGTATTCGCCCACTCCCGAGTTCTTTGGATGTACACTAATGCAGAGCAGCACAAACAGTTTGATGTGTAAATTGCAATATAGAAAACATAGCGTATCTGTTGAAAAGCACTGTTTCTCTAGGATACAGTCATGTCTCAGTCTTCCTTTCAATGAGCAGATGTAAGTAAAATACATTCTACAAAATTTACTTGAACAAATTACCACAAAGAAGTGGTGGACATTAGACTTCTTGAGATTTTAAAACGTGGACTCGCTTCTTTCTCAGAGATACAATTACTCAGACATAAGTTCTCAGGAGCAGCTACAATGAAACTGGAGAGTTTAAACTGGAAATCTGTAAATTACTGAAGTGCTTCACTTAAAACATGTAATTCTCTGAAGTTACCCTGAGAACCAGGAGAGCCCCAGGCTGTACTAAAAAGTTGATAAGTAGAAAAACAGCCCATGCACCTCATTCTGTTCAACACATCTGAGCAATGTGCACATGTTGTCACTCTTGACTGTATTACAGGTGCATTAACATTATTCTGTGTACAAGGCATTTTCCCCTCAACCTTGTTCGGGCTATATATATCAACAAGTAAATGCTTTTAGCTACTAGAAGTCATATTGAAAAGAAAAAGAAAATATTACATCACTCTTGAGAAATAGAATGGCCATATATTCTGCAAGAAGATATTTCAGAAATATAGAAGAAATAATGAGAAAAAGGCATGACTGAGGGTAAAGCTTTCTACCATGAACAGACAAAAAGGAAAGAAATGAATATGAGAGGTGAGAAAATGTTTTTGCTCATTTTCTGGAAGCAGTGAGACAACTTTAAACATATGTTTGAAAGATAGGAAGGGGTATGAGCTTAGAAAAATCCAGAACAAAAGCCAAAGAAAAGACATGGTCAAGTTGAGAAGTAAAACTTCTTTCCCTTACTAAGATTTTAATCTGTATTCAGTATTGTGTAGTCTCATCCAGAATTGTATATAGACTATTGTATTAGGGTTTTTAATCAGAAAAGGTTGGTATTATATTCCTAGTTCCTATATAATTTTCTGTCATCACTAATACCTTTTCTTTGTGAAGAAACAGTGTTTCAGGTCATTAATCCTCAGAAATATGTGCTTACCTCCTTCAGAAAGGAATATTATTAATCTTTGTCCATTGTTTCAGATCTTCATGTCCCTGTCATCACTGCGTACAGGAAATGTGTGCTATGTAGCAAGAAGTGCAAACTTTAATTAACATTCTTTCATCAACCCCACGGGTTTTAATATGTTTAGGTTATTAATAAAAATAGAGAAGCACTGCAACTCATCCTGGGTTGCACAAAAACAAATTGTCTAGGAAGCTGCACCTAAGTCACAATGCTTTAGGCCGGAACAAACAGTATCACTGCAGATCAAAAAACTTGAACTTGCCTTTGGGATTTACACAGAGTGCTCATTTAGTGCAGGCTGAGGTCACACACGCGACTGCATATTCATTGGCACCATAGAAAAATGCCTGCATGCCACATGCTCTTTCTTGTTCTTTTACAGGCTCACATAATGGATGAGGTAGGAATGGACCTCTGGAGGTATTCTGGTCTAATCCCACTGTACAAGGGAGGGGTTCTTAAAAGTTTTTGGTAAAAGCATGATGTAGAAAGACTTCTGCAATATCTAATCAACAGAAATAAGCTATGTTTTGCAGAGAAAAAAACATAAATGAGAACTAGATGGCTTTCATACATGAGGCGCAGACTTCTCTTAAGAACCCAGAGGCCTTCAGCCACTGTGAGACACAAATAAAGGAAGAGCAATGGCAAAGGTTTTGGGGCAGATGCTGTTTGATGCAAACAGTAATGGATAAACAAACACATTTTAACACAATGCAACTTTAAAACATTACCAAATGTTTCTGCTGCACCACTGAGACCCTCAACCTGTATTTTACAAAGACACCCATATTCTAATCTCACTTCTAACAGAATAACAAAGTAGGCCAAGGTTGTTGCTGAGGTGGGAGTTCTCCCACTGCTTCTCTTCACCAAAAGCCTGAGGATGCATCTCTGTAAACTGTCCAGACACATATGTTCATCATACAGACTGAAATGAGACCACCTGGGCCCATTGATTAAAGCAGAAAGTTCAGATACTAACTTTTAATACCCTCTTCACACTAAGTGCATGTATTCAGTGTATTGGTTTAAACATTTTGTATTATTATACACAAATTGTCCTAAGACAATGCTATTCAGGATTCATATGTTGCTTATTTTATGTATATAATTATGGATGATACTACTGGCTCAGACAATGATGCATCTTGCCTAGCATCCCATTTCTCGGAGAGGCCTATGAAAGACAGCAAAGGAAGAGCCCAGGACAAACAAATAGCGGCCTTTTTTCTGCAGTGAGTGAGCAACAACTTGCTATTTCCTGAGCTAGAAGTTGTAGGATTGCCCTCATCACCCTGAGCCTTCATCTGCTACAAGGCAAGCACGTGAGCCTATTTGGTATTTAGCAAAATAACCTGTAAAGAGTTTAAAGTGTTCCATACATTTAATTACAGGAAAGAAAAAAAGTTATCTTGCTGTTGATGCAAATTTTGGATATGGGAATAAAATTAACTTGGCATCAAATATGTCTAAAATAGAGGCAGTAACACCAAATAAATTAAAATAGTTATGTTTTTTTTCTATTTCTTCATTGGTCTTTCTGTGTGTGCTGGTTTTGGCTGGGATAAAGTTAATTTTTTCACAGTAAATAATATTAGGTTATGTTTTAGATTTGTGCTGCAAAGAATGCTGACAACATACTGACGTTTTTAGTTGTTGCCAAGAAATGTTTATAGTAAACCAAGGACATTTTCAGTTTCTCATACTGTCCCTGTTTTCCCTGTCTTCTCCTATACAAGCAGCTGGGAGGAGAGACAGTCTGGACATCTGAACCAAACTGACCAAAAGGGATATTTCATGCCGTAAAATGTCATAATCAGTATCTAAGTTGGGGAGGAGATGGCCAGGTGGTGTGACTGCTGCTCAGGAACAGGGTAGGCATTGGTCAATGTGTGGTGAATGGGTTTTTTTTTTTTTTTTCCCCTTTCTGTTGTGTTGTGGGTTGGTTCTTTTTTTTTTTCTTTTTTCCTTTTCATAATACATTATTATCAATAGTTATAGTATTTTCATTACATATCATTATCATTAGTAGTAGTAGTAGTAGTAGTATCATTATTTTATTTCTTTTATTCTCAGTTATCATCTCAACCCACACATTCTCTTCTCTTTTTCCTTTAATTCTCTCTGGGAGGAGAGGTGAGTGAGTGGCTGTGTGGTACTTAGGTGCTGACTGGGGTTAAAACACAACACTACGGAACATTGAAAAAACAAAATCAAGTAGAAGTATTTCTAGATATATTAACATAGTGAAATCTTCTTTTTCTTCACAATTAAAAAAACCCCAAACACAATACTTTCTCTAGGATAGCAGTGATTAATATGACCAGACACAGATGTCTCAAGCTAAATGGAAGGAGTTACAGATAAAAAATAGGGAGAGAAATTAAGACTCTGCTCTAAAAATCAAATATGCTATTACCAAAACAGTCTGTAGACATGAGATGTATTAGTATCTTAATGGCCTTAAAGTTATAAATAAAACAGGCCTTCACTTTCACTCATTTCCTTCATATTTATTTTTTGCATATACTTCTGTGGAATTGTGGAATATGAGCCATAAATGATGCAACACAATGTTTGAATAAAGAAAAGCTGTGGTCTTCCATCCTGTTGAAAAGCAACCAAGTACAACAACAAACCCAACAGTGCACTCAGCTCTATCCACAGATGAAACTAGAACTTCACTTTTTTTTTTCTTCTGAGAACAGTCATGTTTACACTATTACTAAGCATAGATAAATCAGCTCAGTGCTATTTTCTAGAACTAGGTCTTTCTCAGCTGCTATTTCATCTCATCTCTATCAGCATTACTATGAATATCTGGGAGAAAAAAAAAAAAGTAACCTTTAGTTTCCAAGATTAGTGATGATGATACATGTACATCTCTGGACTCATCAGAAATCAAATACAACCTTGGAAGTTTTATAGATTTCCTAAATATATTCTGTTAGCCCACTAAGAAAATGCCTGATCTTATTTTGTTTCATTTTCTCAGAAGTCATTTGACCACGTGAATGCAAATACAACTTTCATTCATTTTGGTCTGGACGTATCTTGCATCACTGTCAAGGCTGTGAACATGTGAAACAATATTAACAATCCTGGTACTTAATATTTAGATTTCATGGCAGCAATTCTCAGTAATATCTTTAAAATACCGCCAATTGAATCTGCTGTAGTGCAGATTTTTTCTAGAAAAAATAAATACGCCCGGCTTTCTGGGGTTTTACATAACTATCTTGGGCAGGGGGGAAGCTACTTTTCTTGTTTGTTTTATTTTGTGTTTATGAAGAACGCTAAATGCACCCATTTCAGGCAATAAAACTCTTTTAATTTACAGTTTTTAGTTGTCTGGTTTGAGTTGAATTTTTTGGTATTGCCACAGCAGCGTACTTCGATGCTAAGGAAACCACCCTAGTGACATATAAGTCTCTAGTCTGTATAAAGAATACATATAAAATCAGTAACTGGGATGTTAACATTACCTAAATGAGGTATAAAAAACTCCCACCATCTCACTTTGCACAGATCTCTAAAACTAGCGTGCCATATCACTGTAGCAGCATACTGTTTCTGGTAACGGATGCCATATTTAAACACATAATAAATAAATACATGAGGACAGATACACACCAAAAGCCCCAGCAAATAAGGCCTTCTCATTTTGTTACTGATTATTTCAACTAATTATTACCTTTCAAAAGTATTTCCCTAATTCTCTATTTGTTCATTCAAAAGCATTCAATTAAGCACATGCTGGACTCATGTAATGCTCTGTCTATTTAAAAAGAAGGATCTTAATATACTAACATATAAATAGAAACACTAAAACCTTTATCAAACCTTTGGATTTAAAATAATAGTTCTAGAAGCATGTTGCTAATGATCTCTAAGAAAATAAAACACTACATACCATTGCTTTCATTTAGTTGAAAGTGGCTGGAAAATTTCTTTGAATTAACCAATACATAGCTCATTTGTCTTAAATTTAAACAAAAGGGCACAATAAATTGATACTGTTTTTATCCAGCACATTGGATTACATAATTTTTCTTTCTTCAGGATTGAAATATGACTGTCATATGCTTGTGGAAAATACTGTTTTCTCTTGGATCTACAAGGACAGATTACTGCCTCTTGTTTCTCAAAAAATTACTTCCTATTTACTGCCTTTCTATTTGTAAGACAAAGCGTCAATAACAAGAATATTACTATATAAAATAAATACACAGGGATATATTGCTGCTGTGATAATAAACATTTAATAAGAGGAATGTATCAGAATTTCAAACTAAAATTGCAAAATGTGACCAAAACTTTCTCATCTCTTCCCATTCCCACACGCCAGGTACCAGCTACCTCCAGTAAAGACTGAAGTTGTATAATAAAACATAGACATCTTTATTTACACAAGGAAATTAAATAAAAATAAATCCTCAAAGGAAAACTCCAGTGTAATCCAAGAGATAATCTAATTTTAAAGGAGAGTAAGTTATTACAAGTGAAGTATTTTGATAATAAAGAATAATTAAGAATAATTAAGAAGCAAGCAGATAAACACAGTTCTCATCTATTTGAAGAAGAATTTTATTGATGGACACAACAGAATGAACCTGTCTGTATGCTCATGTAAAAGAATGCTGAAAATAAGTAATTAGATATAGGAACAGAATAGTTTTCGTTTATTGGCATTTCATTTTAATTATTATTTGTTTGCTTCTTTTTAATTACAAAAAGTGTGAAGAATCTGCATGCAAAAATATCTGCTAGTCTCCCTCCACCACTGCCTAACAGAGGTTTCTCGTACAATTTTTTCTGCACTTACTGAAGAAACAGATGGTCATTTGAAGTCAGAGGAACCAAGTTAATTTTCACACCTGTTTCAGAAAAGTTCATCTTTCCTAATACTGCTGTAAAGCATATAGACTTAATTCCAAAGAAAACAACATTGTGTTCTAGAATAGTGCTGATTGGGAGGATAAGGGGGGGAGGGGGAGGGGGAGGGGCGGGAAGGGAACCAATCCAAATGCAGATTTCTTGTTTCTCTTTATTTTTTCTACAGCAAAATTCTGTCAACCAGATCCCATCCTTATTTTAGGAGGAATCCGATTGACTTTGGGCCAGCTTAGTGTATTTATCACTACAAATAATTAATTCACCTTATAGTACTGCTCAAAGTTTCAAGTCCAATCTTTGGTTGCATCTTTAGTACTAATTTTCTACGGTCTGTGCATTTCTTTAAGTTTCTATAACTAAGAAGGTTATTTATCAGTAGTCTCCTGTTGATGATTTGTTTTGACAATATAAAGTTAAAAGTTTCCTTTCAGCTCCACTTTGTAGCAAAGGGCACACATACCTCTTGGTTTGAATTAAGGATGTAGTAGTAGCTCTAAATGTGAATTCTCTAACTTTTCAGTGTCTTCAGTCTGATGTTACTTAAACATGGGATTTAGTATTTCCTCATCAATTATTTGTGCACACATACAATTAGATCAAGCACTAGAGTCCAGAACTTCCAGGAAATGAACATGAGTCATCAGTATACCTTTTACTACTGCACCTGGAGGACTTTATTATGCAAATGATGAGACCCACATTGTTATAACAATACAACTGTACTAGCAGCATTTCCTGTTACTGCTTACAAATGGTTATTAACAGAACAGCTGGACCGCTGCACAACTTCTAGGTCTGTAACACAAGAAGAAAGGAAACAAAAATACCTCCCAGGCTTTTCAGTTTTAACAACATATACTAACTGCAACTCAATTTACAGTTAGAATAAAATAATTGACACCTCTGACAATTAGATTTTCTTCAAAATACTGATTTGTATTAGCTTGGCTTTGAAAGCCTGGTAGATAAATTTATCATTAGACGTTTCGGGGACAGAGACAAAAAAATGAGGAAACCTGTGACTGTTTTTGCATTTTCTGAGATTCTAGCATGCCTTTGTATAAGTCCTGTTCTGCCTAGTGCCCTGTTCATACCATTGATTTGCTGCAAGACTCTGGGAAGAGTATTACATCCTACTATGTTTTAATTTATCCATGTCTTGACATTAATGATTTTTATTGAATATGGACTTTCCTTTGTACATCCTATTCTGACAGGTGTTGTGGCCAGCAGTAGGTTTATAGTTAGGGAGTGACTGTTCCTTTGCTGTAATGGCTACAAATATGCTAGAAATCACTTCCCGTCTTGTATTCCCACGCAGGAAATAAAGCTTTTAGGTATAGACTACACTAGCTACTAGAACCTAAATCTTTCCTAGATAATTCTTTCTTTCCTAACGAACTGCATAATGCCCTGCTAATGTGTCTTGAGTCTGTTTCCATGAGGATGCTCTTTACTAGATTTTTGTGACGTAAGAGAATAAAACCAGCAGCATCTGGGTAGCATAATACATATTTTATATGTATTTTGAGCTGTTTGCAAAAATTAATATTTATAAAGATCATTGCATGATATTTTCTATGTGAAAATTGAAATGTTAAAATGCTGCTGATTTTAAACTTTCATCAAATGAATAGATGTGAGCAGAATTAAAAAAAAAAGTTATTTGATTCAAAAAACTTTGATCCCAATACTGTTTTACACGTTAATCACATTCAAAAAGTATGCACCAGCAAGCCTCTCTCAAAGTTTAAAAGCGGAGGAAAGATTAATATGGTTCAAAAACTGAAGTGTGATTTCTTTGCATTACCTGAAGTATTTCTGTTTTGAGAGAGAGTATTTAAAAGCAATTGAGTCAGGTCAAAAAAAAAAAAAAAAAAAAACCACAAACACCCACAACCAAACCAAAACAACAACAACAAAAAAACCCTCCAAAGAAAAATCCCAAGAACAAGATCAAGCACTATAAAAAAACCCCAAAGAAATCAATAAAGAGAAACCAAAGCCAAATTCATCTCACAAAACAAGAAAATGTCAGTTTCCGGTCAAGCATCGTAGTGTTTCCAAGTCAAAATCTTCTCTGATGTTCTGTGCTTAACTGCACTCTCAGAGACGCAACTGCTTCTTCAAACTTCTCAATCTTTTTTTGTTGTAAATAATGACCAAATAAATCAAGTAGTTGACAAAGTACTCAATACCTGGACATCTAGTCTCTTGCCTTTTCCAAGCTAAATAAAGGAGAAAAATCTCATAATCTTGAATATTTCCTTTTTCTCTTTTGGGGTTTGGGGCGGGGGTGGGGGGGGAGTGTGATACCATTTTCTTGCTGTTTTTCTGTTCTATAGACCTGTACCTGGTCCAGTGCAGCGTGTCCCTGCCCATGGCAGGGGGGTTGGAACTAGATGATCTTTAAGGTCCCTTCCAACCCAAACTGTTCTATGTTTTCTTTATATGCTGAGAGTGAGGTCATATGGAATGGGATGGAATAGTCAGTTGCTTTGGGGTCAGCTGTCTTAGCCATGTCCCCTCCAAATTTTTTGTGCATCCCCTGCCTACTTGCTCATGGGGTGATGTGGGAAACAGAAAAGATCTTGACTCTGTGTAAGCATTGTTCAACAATAATGAAAATGTCTCTATATTACCAACACTGTCTACAGCACAAATCCCAAACCTCATAGTCCCATACTAGCTACTATGAAGAAAGTTAATTCTATGCTAGGCAAAACCATCACAATGAAAGTGAGGTATTTAATCACACTTACTCGAGTATTTTCTAAACCACAAGAACAGTAGTTGATATAAACCACATTAAAACTGTATGTCTCAATATTTTCCTCTTCATCTTGATTTTCCTTGTAAAAGTAGTCAGAATAACCTTGAAAATTAAACTGGCTGTTTGCTGTCATTATGGACATAATCTTACCCAGTGAATTTCTTTTCTTGATATTTCTTGTGCTGCTTCCAGAAAATTAAATCTCTTATTTGAAAAAAAAGGTCACTTTTAGGTCTGCCTTAAAATAAAGGAGCTATAATTTTCAAGAGTTACAGAAGTATTTGCCATAGTATAATTCTTAAAGGAGGAAAAGGGCAGAATCTATAGCATGTTTCACTCATTAAAGAATTTTGAGTTATGCTGTAAATAATTCTTTATGATTTATTATAAGTTATGATTTTTTTAACACATTACCATGAGAGATATTAATTCAGTGGCAAAGATCCAAGCCAGACTTGGCACCTATAAACAAAAAATATTAATTACATGCTAAGCAAAATAAATTAATGCCACCTACTGTCATTTCAAAAACTGTATTGGGATCCAAAAAACAATTAAGAGACAGTAATATTAAATATATAATCTTCATACTCTTTAGTGTCATTCTGAACTAAGATTTTTCAATAAGTTATTTAATTTTAGATAAAAATTCTAATAAACACTTGATTTGTAGTAATGATATAACAGAAGGAATTTAGTCAGAAAGAAACAACAAAAAGCCAAGACGTCTAAATGCCAATGAAACTTACTGTATCATACTTACGGTTTTGTCTGTTTCTGGGGCTTTTATTAAGTGAAAATAAGGATGACATGTTAAGTCAACAGAGGAAAAAAAAATATACTGCTTAGTAGTTGTATTTAGAAAAGACAGAAGTGCAAAGTTGGGGACTTCTGGGTCAAAATTACGTGAAGTCTTCAGTGTGGTGGATTTGTAGGTATAAAGCATAAAAATCAAATATTATATAATGGTCTCTTCCAGTCCAATATTTTCATGTTTCTTGAAGGCAACAGAGATTCTTGAAGACAATCGGAAGAAGGAAAGCAGCAAAACTGAACTAGATTGGGTTATTTTGTGTACATTGTAATCAGGAAGTTCAAGAAGTAACACCCAGAGCTATGCCAAATGTGTTCTGGAAGCTGTTCACCACTCCAAAACCCTGGATTTGCCAACAGTATTCCCAATTAGCCTATGATACAGCCAAAAAGCACTAACACTAAGACTATGAACTCCTATAATGAAATAGAAATTTTTTCCCCACGGAAATTAAAGAAGAAATTATACAAACGCATTACCTTAATATATCTTATGGATCATCTCTCTTTAGTACTCCTAATAAAAGTTTTCAGCCAGTGGAAGATTTTGATCATCACAGAAAATCATAATGACACTTAGGAAATTATTTCCACATCATCCGGAAAACTCTTGGTCTCATCACCTTGCTCTGTCTTTTACTTTGGTCACCATTCCCAATCCTCATGCTTTGAAGGACCACTGTGTCACATTAAGCCTCCTGTACTGAAGACTGGCAACATTTGTGTTGGACTAATTCTTTGTCCATATTTACCACTTATAAAAACCTTAAGTGTCTTCGAATCTAAGAGCTTGTGACAGTGGAAATGTTCCCAGGGATATCACAAGCAAGTGAAGTTCATCACTGAACCTCTATCTGGCTTCAAGCCTTCCTTTCACAGCAGCTAGATCAGAAATTACACATGCATAGGTAAATGTCCAAATCTGAACAGTTTGCATACTGCCAAACTGACCCATTTCTTGTAATGTCTGCCTCTGTGTGTGGTGAGGTGAGAACTGTGCTATGGTGCATCCATTCCCACTCAGGTACTTTCAGCTTTGAGTATTTTTTTTTATAGCTGGCTAAGAAAGAGGCAAGGAATCTATGAGGTCATCTTCAGTTCCACTGAGTGATAGTGCTCATGACAGAAAACTCTAGCTTATATATTTATAGTGTTCACAGCACAGCAATAAAGTAGGTATATATTTTAGCTGCAGGTCTTGCACAGGAGAACTATGCTTATTTTTAAAACTTGCACATTTCTGTCTGTAGCTGAAGAGAGAAATATGAAAATGATGTTATGGTGTGCATGTTTAGCTCATCAATAAGCCAAGTATTTTGCCTAATTTGTTGTTGCTCCAGTCATGAGTTCTGAATATTGAAAGAAGAAAACAAATGAGTTGGGCTATTATTATTATGACTTTTACAATATATGTCAGCAGAGCATACTTCCATTATTTTAAATTAAGGGATGCCTATTGTAAAATAACCACAAACGATTTTCAGTGTTTAGTGAAAAAAACTACAAAACATCAAAGCCTCCCAACATGTGATACCATCCTAAACATTTTTCAGTGTTTTCACTCAGAAGATGATTTGCTTTAAACCTTAGGTTTAAATCAGTGCAAATTCTTGTGTTTTTTTTAAACATTAGCATGTCTCATCTCAAGAACATTATTAAACATGCCATGTAACACAAATCAAGATGAGAAGCACTTTTATGTTAAACATATTTATCCATCTAACTAACTAATACCACTACACTAGTAAATCACTGCATCAGTAAATAATTTAAAAAAAAAAAATCAGATACTGAGGTGAATTTAATATAACTGAAAATTTCACAGAGATAACTATGCTAACACTAAAATTTACTTTGAAACAGGTTAAAATTATAATACTTCTACAATTTCAAGGAGAATTCTGCATGCTCTTCTGGTTTGAAAAAAAGATAAGAGTTTTTTTGGAAAGAAAACATTAGGGGGGGTGGAGGTGTGTGCTGTTGTTTTTTGTTTGACTTGTTTTTTTTCCTAAAATATGAAACTGGGGAAAATAAGAGATTGAGAAAATAATTTGGGAAACTTGTACAATTTTTCTATGTAGAGTAAAATTCATAGACCTAGATTCTGGATAGGAGGGTGAGGGTAGGTTTGGGGTTTGTTTTGATTTTTTTTGGTTTGTGGTTTTGTTTTGTTTGGGGTTTTTTTTTGTGTTTTTTTTACCAGTTGCAGCAAATGTAGAGTTGTTATTGGGAATCTTTAACATCTGTTGGGAATTATATTTTTTCTCAAACAAGGCAAGAAACATATTGTACATAGCTAATACTATACACAACAATTACTGTCTTAGAATCTATTCCAACATTTATTTACTCCTCAAAAGATTAGCTTTTATTCAAATTAATTTTATAGTTGCCTGCAAGTTATTTTATCTTGGAAATTGCTTAACAAACCTAATGGACAGAACTTCTCTGACAACTGACATATGGATGGATGGACATTCAATCTGAATTATGTGTATAAATGTTTCACATAAAAGCATTAAAGAGAATATTTTTTCCTTCTTTTCAAACAGATTTTCATAGGATTATATTTTTTGTCAATTAGGTTCTTAAAAGGCAGCTGAGTAAAGACCATGGCTCCTCAACAGTCTGTTCACAAATGGGTGAAGGAAGTGATCCACAAACATGCAGAATATCATTTGCTCTTTGCACTTCCCAGACACGGCTCTGTCCTGGTGAACCCGTCCTGCAAGACTTGGGAACAGCAAACCACACACAACAAAGGTCCCTTAAAACTAGCTCTAGGAGGAATACCATCAAAACCCTGTTATGATTTGCTTAACACACTTTAGGCTGACAGAACCACTGACAGGTTCTGTCCTCAATTATTTACTGTATTTTAAACTAACATATAAAAAATAACTTCTTGGTACATTTTTTTCCCGAGCATTACTTCTCTGTCTCACTGCTGACCTTATCTTGAACATAGAACAAATAGTTAAATATATAAACTCAGAGCTCAGAGAAGTGTATTTCTTTAACTGCTTCATTCTTCATTGTGTGTATTTCAATGGCTTCCATGAATTATTCAGTATATTTTAGGGTAGCCTAGAGAAAATGCTTTCTTTTAAGAGGCTTATTTCTCAGACATTCTTTTAAGTGAGTTAGATGACAACAAAGTTTTCAAAACTACATCTATAAATATGGAACGATTTAAAAGAAAAAAAAAACTAACTCATACAGAAGTAAGCAATACTGTATTAATACGAAAAGACAATCACAACTCTTGACCCAAACTCTTTTTTTAATTGTCTCAGCAGAATTCACTTCATTCAAAGATTATTTTCATGTCTAAAACCAATTTCTACTGAGAGACTGAGGGAACTCTGATGGTGAGTACAATACAGCACAATTGCTTCAATTTATGCCACGCATTATATTGGCCAAGGAAAATCTATAGCAGTAAACAACTCATCCAAAAATGCATTGAAATTCACCTTAGCATGCAGCTGATATTTTTATCCCTTTTGTTTGGGAAAAGAAAAAGATATCCAAGAATTTCAAGTGTCGCCCAACCACAGTAGCAGTTATCTTCAAACTGTAATTGAGTGTGTTGTACAAACAAAAGGAAAACCTTCCTAACACACTTCTTAAACATTTGTAATTTTTTCTCTCCTAAATCATAAGCATACCAAAATTCTATTTTGTTGCTTAACAAATATACAGTTTATATATTTTAATACCTTTTGCTTACTAACATTATGTATCTGAAATCCTGTCAAACTAAAGTATTAGAAACAAGAATTAGAAGCAATTACCTCTACCAATAGAAGTAATCATACATTTTCATTTAAGAGCTTGTTTCCTGAAAGGCAATTTTGGCAATTATTTGAGACAGACTTAACCTCAGAAAAAGTCTTCTTTCCTGGGCTGTATCAGAAGTGTGGTCAGCAGGTCAAGGGAGGAGATTCTCCCCCTCTACTCTGCTCTTGTGAGACCCCACCTGGAGTGCTGCATCCAGCTGTGGAACCCACAACAGAAGAAGGATATAGACTGGTTGCCGTGAGTCCAGAGGAGGCCATGAAGATGATCACAGAGCTGGAGCACCTCTGCTGTGAAGAGAGGCAGAGAGAGTTGGGCTCTGAAGGGACCTGAAGGGGTCTACAAGGAAGCTGGGAGGGGACTTTTTACAAGGGCCTGTAGTGACAGGACAAGGGGTAACGAGTTTAAATTGAAAGCGGGGAGGTTTAGATTAGATATCAGGAAGAAGTTCTTCACGGAGAGGGTGGTGAAGCACTGGAAGAGGTTGCCCAGAGAAGCTGTGGATGCCCCATCCCTGGAAGTGTTCAAGGCCAGGCTGGATGAGGCTTTGAGCAACCTGGTCTAGTGCAAGGTGTCCCTGCCCATGAAAGGGGGGTTGGAACTAGATGGTCTTTAAGGGCCCTTCCAACCCAAACCATTCTATGATTCTATGATAACTTAACCAATTATTATTATCCTTAGGTCTAATTTTTAAATAACTGAACATAGGCATTTCTATCTTATGGACTAGAAATAGTTACCAGGTAATTATGATAAATACTAATATAATCAGTACTGTTTATGATGTTTACCTATACCTAAGCCTACTAATGCTTATGTATATAATCCTACATTCAATAGACATCTCTTCCTTCAAACTACTATCATCTGAATTTTTATTAGATACAGACCCCAGACAAATAGTTTAGCTGCACTGCTACTTCAGCAATAAAACATCTTCCTCTGCCCTAAGATTTTAAGACCAAGTACAGTAGGCTAGACTCTGCAGTAATCAGCTAAGTTTTCTGCTGTCACCATAGTGCATGAAGTCTTTACACATTAAGGTCACAGTTCTTAAATAAGATTTGCAAGTTGCAAATGTCTAGTTATGAATTCATGAGCTGGAAATGTGCAGCCATAAAATTTACCAGTCCCACAGCTCAACATTTACAATGTGTGAATCTAAGAAGATTTATGAAGTTGTATGGTAGTCTTGAGCAGATGAAATCATCTGCCAACTTAACGTTATGTTGGACTTCTTGTTTTAAAGCCACAGCTGTTGTGCTGAGCTACTTCAAGAAGGTGTATAATCTGGGGAAGGACATCAGAAAAGAAGGATGCAAGAGGGTTTTCAAAGAACTTAGGAGGCAATCGTAAGCTCAGGACAAAAACACGACAAAACACTATGGATCGGAGTTCTATTTGTCTTTAATACATAATCTCAAAAAAATCCTACTCCTGGTAAGACTGTTGTCTATAATAACCAGTAGATCTACTAGTTCATACAGCTTAACAGTTGTCTAAGTGCTAAGAGAGAAAGGGACTTTGTTTCTTTCAGTGTCGCACTCCCTCAAGCCAGTTGGTCCTTTACATTTTAAAATGCCATACGTACTGATTGACAAAAGTGCACTTTCAATCTTACCTTCTTTCCAGTGCTACTAAAAATCACTGAATCTCTATTGTCAAACACTTAATTCATTCTTTTTAATACTTAACCCTGACATCACAGTAATGTTCCATTTTATGCCTCAAGAGGAGAGTTTCCAAGACCAGACAAGAAAACCGTGAAGTACAGACATCCCTCTTGGAAAAGCTGAAAAGTACAATATGTGGCAATAAAGCCTTTTCTGGTTTTGTTTTGTTTTCAAAGTAGGCGGCCATTCAATTTTAGAACTAATTCAACAGCTTGTGACCTCACTGTGGTCTCTAGTTTTATGTCTGCAGATTTATATTTTTATTTAAGAATTATCTTTTAGGTATTTTAACACTATAACTTTGAAAGTTAAAACATTATATATACTTTGATACCCATCCTGTAAAGAATTTAAATTTCTTAACGTATGCTTATAATTGCAATGCAAAGCAGGAGGTATACCTGGAACAATCTTTAATTCATTTTTTTCAGGTTTCATATATATGTATCAGTAAACACAGACTTTGTATACAAAAAGGCATTTTGTGTGAATGTATGAAGCGCGTACATGACACTTTTTCTAGGACTCAGTTTGGAGGTAACATAAGAGAGATGTGTTTTTACTGACACAAGGCAATAAAGTCTTAATGTTTGACAGATTCCTATTTTATATCCACAAGAGTGAATATGTATTTGAAGTTATAATACACGAAACACCTATAAAAGCATTTTCTTTACCCAAAATATTCATGTATTCCCTTCAAATATGCATCAGTTCTTGTCAATATTTCAAGAATACTTAGTCACTGCTACCACTAATGTACCTCATTACTCGTCAAAGTATTCATCAATTGTGGGTTTTCATATTGGTTGTTCTTAAAGTAGCTGAATAAACCACTTCCTATTTTAGTGTTTCATGTTCACTAATAACACTTGGCAAATACTTGCATTTCTTCCACAGATACTTTCTGCAGTTTCAATCTACATGAATTTGCCTCTGTAGCTTTATTCTGTCATTTGAACCTCACGACTTAAAGCAACAACCATTTGAACAAAACAAATTTTATTTTTCACACCAAAACTCTGCAAATTGATGAACACACCTTTTTTACTTCTTACTGGGGAACAACCACTATGTTCACTTTCTCTTCCCAACTTCAACCCACTTAAACATTTCTCCTTTTATTAAAACTGGTTTATATAATAAAATATTGTAATACAGGCACATTTTTCAATAAGAGAGCATGTATATAATGGGGAATTAGTATGGATCATGAAAAATACCCATAAACAAATTAATATAAACTGCAGAGATTTCAATAGTTCTAAAGATTTTTGTATGGGAGACTTGAACAGAAAGATCTGCTATAGCAAACAAGGCAGAAGGCAGTTCTAAGAGAACACAGAATACAGTGTGTCCTTGACACACGGCTCTTCAATCCACTCTGAAGTCATTAGTTCAGCTTTCCACAATGTCACTGTTCGAAAAAGATACAGACTACATTAACCACAACTGTCACCTTTGTAAACTCTTAAACTTCCATTCTTGTTGAAGAACAGAACTGTCAGAGGTGGGATTCAGTAAAAACAGTTGCTACCTAGACTTCTTTCTTTTCTTACCATAAATACAGGCCAACAAAAAGCTTATTACAGAATATATATATTTCTACCTGGATATTATACCTTATATAAAGAAAGCCTCAATCTGTCATTCAATCAAAACTTATCAGATAAGAAAAACAGGATACCATTTCTTAGAGGTCAAATATACAAAAAACCAAACAAAAATGTGACACAAAGAACTGAGAAGGATGCTCATAAAACTGGCTGGACTTTTTTTTCCAATAATGTTATGTCTACAAAAATTCTCCTGTTTTTTCTGGATTTCAAATAATTTTCTCCTTTTTGGCCTATCTTCCAAATAAGTACACTTCTCCAGTATAACTAAACTTTGGATTGTGAGTTACAATATTTTCTTTGGATCATCTCCCCTTTGAAACTGTTTTGATTTGGGTGGGGGTTTTTTTTGTTCGTTTGTTTTTTTTAATATGTTGTTACTGTATCTTTCTCTGAATAGGACCACACTGGTCAGTGGCAGAAAGGGAAAAAAGGAATACCCGTGAAACTACAGGCCAGGCAGTCTCACCTCTGTGCCTGGCAAGATCATGGATTATATCCTTCTGGAAACAATGCTAAGGCACATGGAAAATGAGGAGATGATTGGTGACAGCCAACATGGCTTCACCAAGGGCAAATTGTTCCTGACAAATTTGGTCACTTTCTCCTCAAATCTTTAACAATTCTTAGTACTCTAAACTTTCCTTTTAAGTTTTGCCAGCCATGCTCTTCCCAGTCATCACACAAAATCTTCCTCCTGAGCTAGCCAAGACCCTCGTCCATTCAGTTTTCAATCTTTGCTTTTCCCACAGGGATCTATTCCTACCTAACATCTGGCACAGGGAACAGCTGCTCAGTGCACATGGTATAAGACAGATCAGGATTGAAGTCATTTTTTTCGTTCACTATTGATATGTAATTAACCAGTGATCAGCAAGCTATACATACAGGATTGGTAGCAGTGTCTTACAATGTTTAAACTTTGTAAATGTTTATTAGCACCCTTCATGACTAATCCCAAAATGATCTAGAGACACACACACACACTTGCTCACAGGGTTATGTGCACGCCTCCCACCAGCTATGCCATGCAGGTTACACCTGTGCACCCCCAGGCCTGCAGACCCTTCTGCCTCATGGCTAACTTAGCCAATGACACCACTTTGGGAATAGACTCAGACACAGGCTGCCCCTACCTCCTACTCACCACTCACTCTCTATGCCAAGTCCTTTTTTCCTATTAAAATAAGTCTGTGACATTAGCCTTACTGATCACTTACTCCAAATCCCTGCATGCTTTGTCATAATATCCCTGTGGTTTAAGAGAAGCTCTTTATAAACATCCACTGAGCAACTCACCATCATTTCTGGCATCTCTTAGTAGACTGCTTTCCTATGACAGCTGAGAGAAAGCTAACATAGCTTTTGATGTGTTGGGATCACTCACGCTGATCAATACATTCTCACTATCTCTTTTCACTCCTCTCATTGTTATCCTGTCTGCTACCTCTTATGTTATATTTGTAAGCTTTATGGGAGAAAAAAAAATGGGTTTGCTATGTTCATATAGTGTCAAAACAGTATTATACTGGTCTATGTTTTGAGGTGCAAGCCATACTGTAATATAAATTGCAGTATTTCATAAAAATACACCATCCATTGAATGAGTGGTTTGTTCAGGGAGTGCTCTACTATATAAGGGAATTGCGTGCTCCCACAAAGCACCCTGCAGGAAAGAATATGACCATTCTGAAAGTTGCCCAAACAAAGGATGTGAACATGAATAGAACACAAAGCATTTATCACAGAATTGGTGTCCTTACTCACAGAAATATGAATCTCAGGTACAAATAGCATAAATTTCTCAGTTCTTTCAATCAACATTATGGAGAATAGTAACAGATGTTACATGATTAAAAGAAAAAAATCTAAAAATATTATGTATCTCTGATATAGCAGATGAGCATTAAAGGCTCAAATTTTCTATGATGTTTTGCATATCCTAAATTTAGTTTTTCTTCATTAATTACTCTTCAGAATTTGAATCCAGGAGTATTTAAAATAGAAAGAAACCCAACAACAAAAAAATACCCCATACAGAAAAAGGTGAAGGGCCAGCCAGGCTGCAAAATAGCATTACTTTTGAGAAATAGCATTTTGTTTTTATGAGGGAACACGGTTACCTTGGTGCCTAAAAGACTAACCAGTGAACCACCCTGCCAAACAGAACAACAGCCACTGTGCTCATGCAGCGACCATTCAGTCTAAAGAAAGGTCCTTACATGATACTGTATCTGCAGTCGTAAAACAGAGACCTACAATCTCGTAATGCCAGCATACTTCACTGTGTATAATCCCTTGGGTCTTCACTTATCTCAGTAGCTATAATCCCTTCTTACTTCTCTAGACGTGTGGCATGTGCCACTTGAAGCTGTTAGGGATAGATCCAACTGCACAATAGTCTTTTTTCTGCGAAATTAGAGCCAGACACATGTGAGAAGCACTGTAACTCCCTTAGCGCATTCAAAGAGCTCTCTGCTTTGTCTTGCAAGCGCTTCTTAAAGTCCTAAAATGAACCTCCATATGTTTTTGTCTGGCTTATGGTGAAGATTTGAAACAGTTTCAGAAAAAAAAATATTAAAAAAAGAACTGTTGACAGATTTTCCACTGCAATTTTAACTGAAAACATGAGTTCATGTTTACAGTATCTTTTACAGAATTTTAAAAAAGCCTACATTTTGCTGAATTTTCCCTTTTTTTTTTTTCTTTAGAAATATACAAAGTCTAATGATGCTGAAACACTGAAATGCTGTTAACTGAGCTTCCTCTGATACCTGCTGGATTAGCTGGGACAGTCATGACAGCAATGGTCCTACACATACTGCATAGGGTGATACCTCAAAGCACACACTAAGGTCCATGTATATTATTACAAACTAGCCATTTGTATCATGGGAAACAAGCACAGAAGCTCTTCTGGTTGTTGCAGTAGTCAGTAAACACAGGGATGCAACAAGGAAGACTTGCTTCCTTAAGAAGAGCTCTCATCCAGAAGTCAAAAATGATCAAAACTGTAGTAATTGTTTTCTTGGAGGGAAGGGGAGGGCAGAAATGTAGGCATGCCTGTTTTAAAGGAAATACAGTTCATTCCCCTAAGTTGCCAAAACACACATTTCACAGAGACCAGTGAAGGAGTTCCCTGTGCACAAACTGAAGCTAAGCAGTTGCTCTGGAGCAGCCTTGGCCCTTCTTTTTCCAACCTGAAGCTCAGGGCCACAGACCACTGCCGCGATTGAGAGACGGGACACAGCTTGATGCAAGCAAGATGTCGCTTTATTGCAGTTACTCACACATATTTATATAAATCAGAAAATAGCGTGTTTCAAATTGATTGGTGCTTCTATTTACATTGCAATTTCATTGGTTCACATTTGGCTTGTGTGCTAACAACTGATTGGTTACTGCTAACATTTTTCTTTTCAAACATTTACTTATCTAGTTACCACAGTCCTTCCTGTTTGGGACAATAGTTCCTCAGTGATGGGACAGTTGTTTCACAACCCTCTCAGTGCAGACACAATGTCAGCACTCCTTGCTCCTCATACATACAATTCTGATCTTAATCTACCCAAGGCCGGTTGCCGACGAGTTCCAGCATGCCCCCTTCTATTAGCTGGACCGTGCTAAGGCTTTTACTGAGGCTTGCTAAATCATTCCCCACATCTCCCCTCTCCTGTTGCACAACAAGGACTTTCTTGACAGACCGCGCTATTAACTTCTGCAAACATTGTAACAGACAGGGTAAAAAGAGCAATAAAAGAATAAAAACAGCGAAGACATATACTAAAGTCTTTATCAAGCTTCGCAGCCATCCTGATAACCCCCAACCTCCAAGAAGTTTATCTAACCAATCCCAGCTATCATCCTGCCAGAGCTTTGAAACTCCTTCCTTAAGTAGTCGTATACTGGCATGGATAGGTTCTGAATGGTCAGAGAGATTCATACAACACATACCCTCAAAGTCCTCACAGCCGTGGCCTTGTGCCAAGAGTAAAAAGTCTATGGCAGCTCTATTTTGAAGCGTAGTGTGGCGAACACTGTCTACATCTAATAAAAATCCAGACAAGGCATTACTAGTAGCATTCGTCTGCTTGGCAAGCCAACAGCCAAGTTTATCCAAGGTCGCTAATGCTTTTCCAGTGGCAACTCCAGGTGCAAGAAGAGAGGCGGTAAAACGTTTACCAAAGGACCAAAACTCCAAATTATCATCACATTCAGAAGTATATGAATGGATGCCACGCTTTGCTCTGTGAGAGAGACTGTTGTAAAATCATTGATGCATTAGGAGTTAAAACCGAGAGGCGTCCGAGGCTGCACGGGCCTCCTCTTATGTGAGAGGGTATTGCGGGCCATGCTCTATCTCCGCAAATAAAAAATATCCCCAATGGTAATAAAAGGGGGGCATTGCTAGATTTAGACAGGTTTGTCGCCATATAATTACACCAAACACTAACATTTTTAAAGACGGGATGAGCAGGAGAGACATCCCATGCCTTGGACTGAATTTTCCCTGTATAGTTAAATTTAACACAAAGATCTATTTTAACCGATCCAAGGAGCTCGATTTCCTGTGGTTCTAGAGTAGCCTGTGGGAGGTGGGGGACCCATGCGTCCCAATTATCCATCAAATTTCGCGACGGAACTGGAAAAACGCGTTTCAATTCTTCAGGTACCGGCCACTCATCTAGAGGCAGGCCCACGAGGCATGTGGAAAAAGGGTTGTTAGGTGAGGCAGTAGCAAGGCACAAGGTATCTTGCCCGGTGAGATTCGCTAGTGTTACCCATACATTAGCTTTAGGAAATGCAGGTAAAAAGGGATATCCTTGTACAACCTCTAGCATCGTCATAAAAAGAAGTATTATTCCAAAAACAATTTTCTGCCCCCTCTCAATTTCCAGGCAAACCGTTTTCTGCAGCTTTCTTTCGTTCGATCCCAATCTTGTTTAAGGACAGACCATATAGCGGGGACCAGGTTTGTTTTGCTACACTCTAGATTACAAACTAAAACATCCTTCGACCTTTCAAATACTAAATGGGCCCAATCTATACAGCTATATAAATAATGGTCGCTTCCTACTGGTTCACATCCAGTAGTTAATAAGACTTTAGCTCTATCAATCTCCTCTTCTAAACAGTTATCACACCAACGCTTAGCAAGCGTTGCGCGGCGCCACCATCCTCTTTCACAAGTATCACATATACATAAGACCCAGGGGTCACAGGCTTTACATAAAACGCAGGCAATTTCTGTAACTGGTATCTCTTTACACTGATTCATATATAGCCGTTCTCCACGTGCGGTGTTCAGCTCATGCCATCCTGGTCCTCCTCAGGAGATCCATCGACTTATCGTTCAAAAGGATGGTCTGGTGGCCGATCGGAGTTTTCACCGGACAGTTGTGGTAAGGATTCACGGAAAGGTCGTACACTCTTTGCCGGAATCCACCTGGGGCCTCTCGAAAAACTGAACATGAGCCGACAGTGTGCGCTGGCAGCCCTCAGGCATTCTAGGACCTGATCCTCACTGACCATGGGTTGCTCTCCATTCTCCCAATCCCTGCCCTTGTCTTCCGTGACTTTGGGGGTACGATAGCTCGATGTCGAACTATTGGAGGGTTGTTATCTATTAGAGAACAATTCAAAAAGTTAAAAACATATAAAGCTTTCTGTAGATGTTCCTCAGGGGTAGCAGTCCCTACTCCCCCTTTCTGTTGTTGTAATAAGCGTTTCAAGGACTGGTGAGAGCATTCAATCAGGGATTGGCCCGTAGGGGAAGGAGGGATGCCAGTGATGTGGGTCACACGTTTTTGTCACGGCCAAGACATATGACGGGCCATTGTCCGTTTTTACTTGCGAAGGTATGCCCAGGGTAGCAAAAGCACGCATCAGGTGTTTGCCCAGGAATCAAAAAAGGTTTTTGTCGTGGCCGAGACATATGCCGGGCCATTGTCTGTTTTTACTTGCAAGGGTATGCCCAGGGTAGCAAAAGAACGCATCAGGTGTTTTTTTGCAGACATCTCGTGCCTTCTCTCCTGTGTGGCAAGAAGCAAACAAAGCACCTGAAAATGTGTCAATAGAAGAATGTACATATTTCAATTTACCAAACTCGGGACAGTGTGTAACATCTGTTTGCCACAACTGTGAGCTCTGCAATCCTCTGGGATTAACACCTCCTGTTATCGATGGGAAAGAATGTTTTTGACAGTCGGGACATACAGCAATTATATTTGCTGCTTGTTGGGAGGTTAGTCCAAATTGTCGTTTAAGACCTCCAGCGTTCTGATGAAAAAAGGAATGACTCAGCTTAGCCTGTGCTATGCGATCTGGCAATACTTGCACTGGTAATGTCAGCAGATTTCCTTCTGCAATAAATCCAGGTAAAGAGGTGTGTGATCTGACATGCATAACAAAGTAGGGGTGAGGGCGAGTGTCCAAGAGAAAGATAAGTTCTTGTAACAAGGCAAATAGCTCAAAATGTGAGACATCGCGTAACACAGATGCTTCAGCCCGCTCAACAATCCCTGCAACAGAAGCTGAATCGGTAATAAGGTTAAGTGGTATAGACCACTTGCGAAAAACCCGAACAACCGCCGTTAGTTCCACTATCTGGGGCAAGCCAGGAACGGTCTCTATGTCGGAGTCCCATCGTCCATACTGGTCGTCCCACCATAAAATGACAGATTTGTGCTATTTCCCAGACCCGTCCGTGAAGACAGTGAGGGCCTGTAATGGCTGGTCCCTCATTTCCTTTTCGGCCTGAGTATCAGGTGAAAGTCAACACTGAGCAGCTTATGCGAAGGTGGGTGGGATGTAAGTTGTCCCACATAGTCTGCTAATGCCATACAAAAGGCGTCTGACTACTGATAAAGCCACTGCAAATATATGTTTGTCACAGGTAAACAAATACAAGCAAAATCCACTCCTGATAACGTTAACAAGCGCTGCCTGGCCTTAATTATCAGAGAAGCAAACATTTCATGCTGTGTCAAAATGGTTTTCATAGGTTGATTTGATAAAAAAACCCATTCAATAATTAACAGTGGATCCGGTTTCTGAACGTCCCATTGAAATATCAGCGCGTGAGGCTGTCGAGCGGGGTTTAGGATAATTAAATAAAAAGGTAATTCAGGATCCCACTGGTGTACTTGTCTGAGAGTGATTGCTGTGGCAACCTTTTGCAAAGAGTCAACGGCCTCAGGGCCAAGACTACGGGGGGAACACAAGTCAGTATTCTCTTTAAGCAATTCAAATAAAGGACCTAAGTCCACATTAGAGATTCCTAACAGTGGTCGGACCCAATTGATTGTCCCCAACAATTTCTGTACATCATGCAAATTTTTTATGTCTGTCTGTATCTGTAAGGGCTGGAGAACTATAGTTTGAGCCCTTATGCGCCAGCCTAGGTATTTCCACGGTGGTATTTTCTGAATTTTTTCCAGCACGATACAAAGACCTGCAGAACTAACGGCAGCTGTGACAAGGGCTACAGCTTCCTCCATGACTTCGTGATGTTGTGCGGCCACTAGGATGTCATCCATATAATGGTATAATAAAACACTGGGCATTGTGGTCCTAACTGGACTAAGGACCTTAGCTACCTATCATTGACAGATTGTAGGGCTGTTCTTCATTCCTTGTGGCAGCACAACCCACTGGTATCTCTGCAACGGGGCTTGCATGTTGACGCTTGGGACTGAAAAAGCAAATTTAGGAGCATCGTCTGGATGCAGTGGGATATTAAAAAAGCAATCTTTAAGATCGATAACAGTCAAATGCCAATTTTGAGGAATCATAGTGGGGGACAGGAGTCCTGGTTGAAGGGCTCCCATATCTTCCATAGCGTCATTAATTTTCCTGAGGTCATGGAGCAGGCGCCACTTGCCAGTCTGTTTTTTAATGACAAAAACAGGTGAATTCCAGGGACTAGTAGAAGGCACAATATGTCCTTTCGTTAACTGTTCCGTAACTAATTCTTGGAGGGCGCGAAGCTTTTCCAGCGGTAGGGGCCATTGATCTACCCAAATAGGTGCATCAGTTT
>NW_010230061.1:0-17787 GCF_000690775.1 Eurypyga helias | reverse complement strand
TGAGCAACCTGGTCTAGGGAAGGATCATACAATCATGGAACAGTTAGGGTTGGAAGGGACCTTAGGGATCATCCAGTTTCAAGCCCCTTTCCATGGGCAGGGACACCTTCCACTAGACCAGGTTGCTCAAAGCAGGATGCCCCTGCCCATTGCAGGGGGGTTGGAACTAGATGATCCCTAAGGTCCCTTCCAACCCAAACCGTTCCATGACTGTATGATTAAGTAGCAGAAAGGCTGGATATACAAAGAGCAACTCAACATTTTTTCAAAATTTGACCTCCAAACTAGTGCAAACTTTACAAGATTAAAGTCTCCTGCAGAGCTTGTTAGAGATTATCATTATTTTCCAGTTTATGACTGGCTGTTCTCTGCAATGTCCAGAACTGTCTGTACAACTTTTCCAGGGGAAGAAGGAAAGGTTTCTAAGGCACTAGTAAAAAAAAAAAAAAAATTTTTTTTTATTCATTCCTCCTCCAATTCGGGTAAAGGGAACTGTTTCATAGAGCAAAAACAAGTTACTGCAGATGTAAGTAATCACTGCTGTACATAAAAAATATGTAAAATTATGTTTTGAGACTGTGTTTACAGGAGAAACTTAGTAAATGCACAGTGAGAGTAGGCCTGTAACAAGGAGGGAAGGAAAAACAAAACCAACATAATTTGTAACTGTTTAGACACACAAAGGCTTTGCTGTGTTCTGACTCTTACTACTACACTACATAAAGAAATATTATGTTTGAAACACTGACAGAGTTGTCCAACATTTAAAGAACAGTTCTGCTCCTCCATACAAACTGTGACATGGTCTAAGGTTATATTCCCAGCCATTTTTTTGTTGTCTTCTATTAAATTCCTTTCTCATCTAAAAGTAGAGAAAGCTATCAGGAATTAAAGGAAACCAATGCAGATAACACCATAAATATACATACATATATATATATACACACACACACACTTGTGTGTGTGTCTATGGGGGGAGTTGGGGGCAGAAATCTAGTAGCTTGACATTTAGGAGACAAGTAATTTCTAAGAGCAAAGTTATGAAGATTTGTCACCATGATATGAAGGCCTCTCAAAATGATAATGTAATTGATTTACACATATGAAATACACAGAAGGGACAACTAGGAAGAGAAACAGCTCCCTGTCATGATATACTTGCTAAAAGATTTTTTTTTTTTAATTCTAACAATTATTAAAAAAAAAAATCAAGACACAATATAGATTACATCATAGCCCTTATTTCTCCAGCTCATACAGGATTAAGAGCAGCAGAAAGTTTATTTTGGGAAACAAACCAACTTCCCTAATGCAACTTGAAAGGAGCAAGACTATGGTCTGGTCTTCACCATCAAGACACAGGTTTTAGTTACCTCAGCTCATAGAGAGGTGGGCTTTGTTCCCACAGATTAAAAAACTAAATCCAAGAAAAACAACGACATCCAACACTGTGTACACAATAATGTCCTTCGTGCACCTTGGAGGTTGGGGGAAGAAGAAAAAAAAAACCCCACACACAACCGACACAAAGCTAATTGTTTCTGCAATAAAAATGAGGATAAAGTCATGATTTCTGTCGAAAGTTACATGGTAGGGAAAAACCCACCAAGAGACAGCCATTCACCATCAAGCCTTGCCTGTCTCAAAACTGCAGGTTGTTATGATTCCCACCTAGACGTTCCTTCTTCTGACATAAACCCAGAAAAAAAGGACAGCTTGCCTCCCTCACATTTTAGTTTCATTAAATATCATACGGAAATACTTCTGGCTGGTCAAGAGACACTCTACTTCCGTGTAAATAAAAGCAGCACAGAACAAACACACATGTTGTAGTTCAGCTGACAAAGCTAATGCTGGACCACGTGCACAACAAAATCAGACACTTGGTCTTCTCCAGTAGAGAAGCACAACATTGGAAAAAAACCACGTGCCCCGAGGCACACTGAATGCTTCTTCGCATGAAAGCTTTTCCCTTAGAAAGGAGACTTTCAGCACTCTCCGACTGTGCCATGCAAAATGAAGATGAACAGCAGAAAACTGTTTTTAGTAACACCACTGACTGCTTTCCTTCCAGCAGAAAATGAGGCCTCCATGTAAACATAAGAATAAGCTGCCTTACTTTTCTTAAAAAGTAACTGAAGAAACCTACCTTTTGAAATACAAGAATATTTTAAGTAGGGGTGTACTAAGTGTCACCCCCAGGCCCCTCTTCTCAGCAGTAGTAGATGAAGGTGTTAAACATGCCCTTTTTACAGAAGGTTGCCAATCCTCATTCAGTTCCTGCAGGTCAGTTTAACAAAGCTCTGATGCTAAGCATCTGAACCATGGGCAAAGTAGCTTTCTTAAGCCTTCTTAATGTTCTCCAAGTAGTACACCACAGTATTAAGTGTTCTTGCTTTCATTCACAAGAATGAGGATGGACAAAGGCCGATTTTACTAATCTTCAGGAAAACTGTCAAAGCATCCCACAGTAAGGAGCAGATTGGAAAGGTAAGATACACGTGTGTCTGAGATCAGATGCAAATGCTCAGTTCTCCAGATGTAGCAGGGAAACAGTTACGCAGAAAAATCTGGAAGTATTCAGCTTGCAAGGAAGGAAAAAGAGATGCACAGAATTTCATAAAGTCATTGTGCCAAAGTCTATCCATTCACCTGCTCTGGACTCATTTCAGAAGTTGTTAAAAAAAAAAAACAAACCAAAAACAAAACCACAAGTACAAGGAAAAACAAACCAACCCAATTTTGCCTTAACAGAGTTTGTGAAATTGGAAAAAAAAAAAAAAAGATGCACAATACTAGAGAAATGGATTATTACAGAGCATTAAGCATTGGAAGTCCACCTGTAACCTGATCCATATGTTGACGTCTCAAATACATTCCCCAGATTTTTTTTGCTGGTAATCCGTTTCACTTGCATTTCTGGTCTCATTTGCCTAGGCTGGGAATGAAGCCCCTAAGAACTCCTAGCAAGTAACCCTTAATGCTACCCTCTGACTCTTGAGCTTTAATGGGAAAGGGTATAAACTCAACCAGTTCTAAAATAAGTGAAACTAAGTGACCAAATGTTTTCCATCAAATTAATAACTACATTACTATCAATGAAAACCCCTCCCTCTAGCCTTTCCTTGGGCAGAGGCATCAGCCTCACCCTATTTAAATTTTTGACAATCAGTTCCAAAATACTATAAAAAGGGAAATGGTTTGGTTTTGCAACAAACTTTCCTACTTGCTGGCCACAAACACGACATCCAAGTAGCAGTTACAGCGTAGAGTTAGATCTCTGCTACCTATGCAAAATAGCATGTGGGCATGGAGAGAAGAAAGCCTTTAACCAGAAAAGGATTTTAGCTCCTGGGCACTGCAAAACATGCATCAAACATCAGGTCCAAGCTTATGGACATTCTGAATATTTATAAAATTGGAATCTCTCACAAATTCCAAAGATCACAGAATGAACACCATGGAGGCAACTTCTTCAAAACATAGGTTTAAAGAACCAAACAAGCCAAGACTTGTTACAATACTGTTGTGCTTCATATTCACTTTTGATTATATGTAAAAGCATCTACAGGAACTTCAGAAATTCAAACATTTCATTAGTGGCATAAGGGCCTTTGCTTCATTTACGAATACTGCAAATTTGCAAAACAAGTCAGAATTGCTAATTAATTTATCAGCTATAAGAAAATTTGTCTCTTCTACTGGCTGCATTTATTTCCCCCCACCCCCTCAAGGTACAACTGGTTCTGGATTCTTAAGTTGCTTTGTCAGATCCTTGGAAGAAAAGGACTGCTAACCCAAAAGGTTTAAACAGATTCCCCCGAGTAGAAAGCAGACCTGGTCACTGTACTCTACACCTCGTGAGAGGCTGGCAAGGGTTGAGCAGAACACTGCCACAACGCATGCCAAGGAGGAAAGGGCTCTCTGATCCTCAGCTCCTCTGCAGCTCTGGCATATGTTGCAGTTTCTCTGGAAGGAGGGGGAGTTGGCAGTTTTCTCAACAAGTTGAGGACCGGGGGGAAACAGTAAGAATTCCTCCTATTTAACGAAAACGAGCTTTTGGGCTGTATGAATATAGATATTCAGATTGTATTAAGAAGAAGAGAATAGAAAGGCAAGCAGTAATTCTCAGTGTTACATCAGTATGCTCAGGAGCTGGTTCTACTTGCTGTAGAGTTAACATATCTGGACTGCAGTTTCCCAATTTACAAATTTAGTGATTTATTACAGAGCAAAGCCTCTCTGACTGAACTGGGTACTTCCCTTCTCTTCCCAAAATATTAAAAACCAACAGAAAAAAAACCTAGGAGGATGTGCCAACTAATTTCTGCAACCACACATAAGACTATGAAGCTGTAACTGTCAGTGTGTCAAGACTCGTAACATAAATTAAGTGGGAAGGAATTTGGCTAGCAAAAGTCATTAAATAAAATTCCAACAAAGGATTACATTGTCACTACATTAAGTTACTAGAAGAGTATCCAAGATCTCTACAGACATCCTCAGGGTTTGGCTCTTCTGTATTTCCCCTCAGAATCTTGAAAGAGATGATAAAGCAACAGAAGCATCTATATCTCATAAGAATAATCTTTCCCCCTTTTCCAAGATGTTTCGCTCAGGAGATGCTAGGGTCAGAGGGGCAGCAACTTCCCCCCAAGTGTGACAACCCTGATGTGCACTGGCACACGCTTGCCTGCATTACAGTTCACCTGCAGCCGGCCAGCCCGTTCATGGAGAAGGACATCAGACAAACACTGTGAACGCCTCACTAGCCATTAGCATACACACTAACAGCTAACGCACATCAGTGGTGCTCACACCAGCTTTTATAACAGCTCCCCTGACTAAACCTCTGTTGATAAGAATGATGACTGGGTTTTGCTTAAGTTCACACTTCTGAAGCAAAATGTTTTTGTAACGCTGGACTTCCTGATGCAGAACTGCTGTGTTACAACGAAAGTATGCTTTATAGCACTAGAATCAGAGAAATCACTCAAAAATTGGACACACCTTTGAAAATGCTTTCCCTAGGGACAGGACTTCATTGTACTAGAAAGAGCTCTGGTGTTATGACGTAGATTCATCTGTTTCAGCCATGTGTTAAAGTTTAGGAAACTTGTACCACAACTGCTTGTCTTGGACAGCTGGCAGTGACAGATAGCACAAAGGAAATACCCATAAAAGGTTCATAGCATGAAATTCCCATGAATGCAGACCTTCTTTCTAGTAGTCAGCGCTTCAGCAGCGCAGTGCTTCAGCCATCCCTCTTTTCAAGGGACAGGGATTCACAGGTTTAACTTGCTTGGTGCCACTGTCTCAGAAAGACAACTGCTGTATCACAGCATCAAGGATGGCAACACCTTCCAGGTTCATGCTTCACCTCCAGTTTCCTGTCCTGCTGGTGCTGTCAGCAGTTGCTAGATTCACAGAAAAGGATAAACAGGGCAGGTGCATCTTTTCAAAGAAACCTGCATCCCACTAGAGAAGCAGAAAACATAATCCAGGAAGCCTGGTAAAATGCCTTTTAAAAAATTAAAAGTTAACCACCAGAAAGCTGATACTGTGGTGTTTTTTGGGTTGGTTTTTTTGTGGGGTTGGGGTGTTTTTTTTGTTTGGTTTTTTGTGGGTTTTTTTTTTTTTTTTGAGCTGGGATTCCTCTTCACAAGTCAAGTCCTTAAATTTTAAATAGACTTGACAGTAAGCAGACTTGAACTTTTCTTCCAGGACAGCAGCTTAAGCTTTTAGCCGGAATGAACAACAAAGGGCTTCTGGTCACCTCAAATAACTCCAGTAACATTCCTGTTATGAATAGGTTTCAGAAAGGTTTGCTGCAAAAACTGCATCAGCTAGTACAAGTATCCTTCAGTAGGTCTAGTAAGCATAAGCCTTTGACACTGGCTGCTTGTGAAACACTGATAAACAATATGTTGATCACACCTGGAAGCACAGAACAGTAAAGTGCCTTTCTGCTTTAGAATCATGTAGTCTTGCCTAACTTTGTTTTATTCATTCTCTACTACAAGTTTTTTGGATGTGGGCTTTGGATGGGGAGAAGGTGGATGGGATGGGGAAGGGGGTGTTTGGTTGCATTTCAGGAAGATTTTTTTCTTTAAATGCTTTTCCCATCAATACTTCTTTTAGAAACTAAATATTCATTCTAAAGGGTGATTTTAAGAGAACAAAATAGAAATAGCATTCCTTGGGTACAGGTTGGGATCCCAGGATTAGAGAAATTGAGGAAGCAGAAAGAAAAGAATACAGACAAAAACCTAGCTGCAAATAAATCAGTTCAGAAACAGGCAACATCTTCAGATTACATCCAAAAGAATGGTCCAAAATGAAGCATTTAATTTAAAAAGTGTCACAAGTCAAGTAGCTTGAGATGATTTTTGCATTTTCTGCTCTATACTATCTGATCTTTGGCAGCAATTTGCCCTCTGGCTCCTGTCTAATATCATCTTTGAGGTAGTTTACTGCTTAGAACAACTACAAGACATCTGACCTGTTACCAGCTGTAGAGTCAGCATTAAACCCCAAGCTCCCCTCGTTGTGTCAGTGAGGCTACAGAAATGACACGGGGTAGGCAAGGCTCTATAAATGACAGTTTAACCATTGTTTCATTTCACCATTCACAGACAGATGACTTAAGTCACCACGTTTTTATCACTGTGTCCTTGTGGGGGGGTGGGGTGGGGGTGGAAAAAAGCCCTCAGCAAGTCAAAACACACACTAACTCCCAGCGCTGATATTCCTAAGGGTACTGGGAGAGACTGAAGAATTAAAACAACTCGCATCCAAAGAGCTTGGAAAGCCTGGAAGAAAAATGCTTCCGAAACATAGCCAGATGCCCCCCATGTCAGAGTATACTACATTTCTTCTAACAGTGCCTATCATTTAGATGGATTTAACCTTTCCCCCATTCTACCCCAAAACCTAAGCTCACCCAAAAGCCAGTAAGTACTCAAAGACTGAAGAGATTTTCACGCCAGCAACGATAACATCTGTGGCTCTGACTTGACAAAAAAATGGCTCTTCATTTTCATCCCTCTATCGCAACTCTATCTGACTGCTGGGCAAAGTGTACACTTGGATAGTCTATGCAGAAATACCAAGCAGCTCTTCAAGTGCCTATGCCTCTCAGCCTGGAAAGGCAGCTAACTTCCACCCTGCCAACAGCAAAGGAACCTCTACACATGCTCCTCTCACAGGCTTTCCCAAGAAACAAGAAGCAAACAAAAACCTGAAGATGGAAGCATAAGAGGACACTAGGGACACTGTCTTCTCATATTCCTACAGGAACCTTACCTGCAGAATTCAAGGGATTATACATTATTCTAGAAACTGCCAGTTAAATTGATAAAGATTTATTACAAAGAAGAAAAGATCCCAATGTTTATCTTTTCAACTAATAAAGAGCAAATGGAAAAAATTTATCTTGCTTACACAGTGCTAGGCACCACTGCTCTTGTGTGTGTGCCCAACAACATCCACCTAAAACAAGACCTGAAGAAACTGAACCATCCCTTCAAATTGGTTTTATACTATGATTTTATTAAGCAATAAGTAAAAATTAAAATTCACCTGTTTAATAAAACCTTCCCTCAGTATCACAGTTCTTTTCTAACCCAACTGGGTTTTTTGTTTTCAGCAACTCAGAATTAAAAAAACAAACTCATTGAAAAAGTGTAATTAAGTGCAATAAAGAGTTCCACTTCTGGACTAAGAGAGAGAGGTCACAATATTCAGCTATCATTACTCCAAGTTCTCTCACCAGCTGTAACTGCTCAATCTTCACATTACTCTACAAATTCACATTAAAAATGTGTCTCGACCTGCTGACTCACTTTCTTCTGAGCAATTTTTCAACTCTAAAATAAGTTCAGTAGCCTGCAGCTAGTAATTTGAAGTCAACATCACTAACTGTAAGCACATTAGAAGCAAATTAAATACAGATAAAAAGCTAAGAAACAAGGACTTGCACCATTTCTTCCTGCTAATAGAGCACGCTCGCAGACAGAAGGGACTCCGTACAGGCAGCTCCCTTTCAGCCTCAGAAGATGCATGTGCCTACAATACTTCAAGCAGATATTTAATGAAGCGTTCACACTGGATTAAAAGGCAAGGCCTACCTCATATTGCAAGAAAATGGTTAACAAAGCATGAAGAGTTTCAAAAAAACCCACAAAGTTTGAAGTGTTTAAGGGATGGTAATGAAATACTGTATTCCCACCAACATGCATGGCCACTGGCACTTTTAAAATTAGAGTAAATGTGTAATAAGCTTAACTTCAAACTATTTGTGTATGATTTTGTGTAAAAGAATTGACTAGGCAAGGTTTTAAGTGTTAAAGAGACTTGGAAATATTTTTTCTAGTAATAAAGACAATGACTTCCTATCCTGCTCAGCAACTCAGGCTTTCCTCAGTGAGGGTAGATTAGCCCTTCAGATCTACCACACAGGACTTCACTGTTTTGCTGAAAATCATTTTTTGGTTAGGAAAGATGACCTGAACTATGTTCTGGCTAGTCCAGCTCATTTTTGGTTACATGTATTATTCTTGTTTTCTAGAACATGAGCTTCTTCATAGCTGTCTACCTGTAAGCAAACATCAGCACATGCAGCTATGTACATCAGGTGGGTAGACAGCCACTGCCACAGAGCATGCAAAAAACCAAAGAGAAACTACAATATTTTCCAGGTTTACAACAGTGCTGAAGAATTTTAAGGTCTGTGGATTCTCTATAAGCAGCTCAGTAGTTTTAAAAAGCAGCATTCAATTTCTGACACTTTCAAAAGTATCAGCATGCACTATTATAAGAGGTGCTTGTTCACCTCTTGCGGTGTTCACACAGACTTATTTATGGAGCACCATCAAACCAAATAACAGAATCCCCACGCACCCAAACAATACAGAAGCATAGGAAATTGAGTTGCAGAAATACATGCAAGACACCCGTGTGATTTCAAGTTGTTTCCAAATACTGACTCAGATACTCCCATGAATCACTTCTGAGCGTTCAGTTGGGTTAAGCACTTGGGTCTTTTTTTCATTTAAAACATTACTTATAAACCAGTTATCAGTTATTAACAATGTACTACAAAATTTTTAACCATGAGTGAGGAGCTCCAATATCAGAAGACCTTTTTCAGAATCAATTTACTGGGCACTTGGAACAGTGCAGACTACTCCGTATTTTTTCTGAATACCAACCTATTCCAGGTCCCCAAATAGATTTGAAATTATTTAATCACCAATTTCACATACAGCTGCAGAAAGTACAGCATGGGTTTGCATTTGCAGATGGTAGGCAGGATGCATATATCTCAAGCCTGATTAAAATCTCTGTCTAGATAATCATTACTGTGTCTCTGAAATCAAACTGTGACACTTGCAACTGTTTGCTGAACCAATATTTAACTGTCCGTTTCAGAAGTCTGCCGTGCTGAGCCCCCTGATGTTTGCCCGAAACTCTGGGGCGATCAATATTGTACCCTCGCAGTCCTCTTCGCAAAGAAGAAAGCCCGTAAGACACGAAGATTTCCGAAAAAGCCTGCAGCATTCACCAGAAAATTTGCCACGTTATGACCCTCTCCTTAAGACAGCCTGCAGTCACGCAATAGTGCTGTCTCTGTGAGAGCAGAGATTAGAAAAGAAGTAATTATTCCAGTAATTGGAGAGGCACAAAGTTTTGCTAAGGTTATCTAATGAGGTTAAAGCCTTTTCAGATTCACCACACTATTACAGGCTGCGATTCAATGTACCAGCTGCGCAGGCCAAGCTAGAAGCAAATGAAGAACTAGCAAAACAAACTACCAGTGTGTTACAATGATGGTACTTCAAATAAAACTTGACCTGTAAAATACAGCATGGAATAGTTGTACTACCCTGAAGCCCCGAACACTGGTAAAGTTACTAGGAAAACCAGTGCTCAACAGCACGTTAACTGAAGACAGCTGGGTGAGGATTCTAGAACGCAGCAAAACAGATCCTCAGCATGGAATGCTGCTAAAGACTCTGCTACTTGAGTAACCAACATGCATCAGCATACTAATGTTTTTGGATCCCTTAGTCCGTTGTAGAAACAATACTTTAAGAAAGCCCAATTTCTGTGATTACTTTTATTTTACGAAGACAAATGAGGAAACTATTATACCAACATAAATGTATTACCATTTTATCAGATTAAGCTTCTTCACTCTAGAAACGGGCAAAGTTCAGGTTTTAAGGGTTCTAATGCACCCAAGCCTACAGCTGGTTTAGGTTTTTCTGTTGAGAGTGTAGAAAGTACAGGACCCTGTGAAGTTATAAACTGGGCACGTTAAAGAGCAGCTCAAATAAGCAAAGCTCAGTCATTAGGCCTGGGCAGAGAACAGCCAGCACTCGAACTGGCTATTACTCACCTGCAATTGAGTGCGATGTACAACGCTAGCAGTATTGCCCTATCCCCCTTGGGGGGGGGGAGGGGAGGGGGGAAGCCTGGACAGGAGCATTAAAAAAAAAAAATATGACAATGAATGACAGAACTGGATTAAGTCATACAATATTTAAAGTTTCTCCTTTACAAATCTCCATCTTCCATTATCTAGGAATTGACTTAAATAGGACACCACACAATATTTTCTTGTACAAGCAGCCTTTACAGCGACAGAAAGCACTAGAAGTCAGAAAGTTTCAATTGCTGCTTCCTTACAAATTATGAGAAAATTTGGCAGCTTGACAGAATGCAACAGAGCTGCTGATATAAAAATTACGATTCAACAACCATATACAGACTTCCAAGAACATGGTCTAGTTATTTGCAGCAAGGAAGAGGCTTAATTTTGTATTCTATAAGCAACCATTTTCAGAAGACAAATGCGGGGCTATTAAGGGAGGAAATTACAGTACTGCAGAAAGGACGGTGCTGTAACTAGGTAAGCACTAATTACACTGTATTATCATATGTTATTGCAATATTCAATTACTGAATCAAATCTTAACCCCACAAAAAGAATTAATACAGTGGAAGAAATAAAACATTTACACTTAATTCTCAAAGCTGATGAACTTGTAGGACAAAATGAGGCACCTCATCAGTCATGGCCTTACTGCTGCGGGAAGATGAATTGTACAGGCTCCCCAGGGCATCCCAGGATTTAAGTCAGAACTAGCAGGAACAATACATGTAATAGCCTTATATCAATCCTCTTTCTTTTGAAAACTGCCATTGTGGCAAAGGAAATAAAAAATCCTCATACAGAAGAGAGAACCAGTTTAAGGCTATCCTAAGAGAATGTTTATAGTTGTTCTTGAGAATTAGCCGCTTTGTTGTCTCAGCCAGGAAAACAAACACTTTGTTTGAATTCAACTACAATCAATAGGACAACTTATTTTTGCCCTGAACATGGAGAGCCGCAGATTCAGAAAGCTGGGAAAAGCAAAGCAAGTCCAAAGCCTACTGTGCATAAACAGAGATACCATATGAATACACAAAATAAAAGCACAACAGTTCTTTCGCCAAGGAGGAGCAGATGGCAACCCAGAGCAGAAGTCAGTAACATAACAAGAAGTCATAAGAAAATGCCCGTCAACCAGTCGTACACCAGTCCTGCTTTTCACAAGAGTGGGACTGCATGATTTCACCTGGGCAAGTCCCACTTGCAGAAACCCCAGGTCAGGCATGGCTGCCCATCCCCAGAAGCAGCTGTTTTGCTTAGACTCCCAAGGGACCTCCCTCAAGCTGCACTGCCTACCCCCTGCTACCACCCCCTCCTCCTTCCAGTCACCTATTCTGCACACTGGAAACCCCTCCTGTACAGTGGTTTCCTTTAAGGGGCAGGGCTGCGCTAAAATACAGGAAGAAATTCATTTTTACCAACAAAAATACTGTTCACACGCACAGAGTCACCGGTTTGGCTCAACCCGCACGCTTACTATGAGCACACACCCTCTCAGCAGCGCCCAGGACAGCTCACGCGCCCTTCGTACCACGCCATGTCCCAAACGTCCCCTCACAACCACACAACAGCTGGATCAGCCTGCGTAAAGGCAGCTCCCTACAAGAAGAGGTCTCTCCTGCCCTTCTCCTCTTGCTGTGGGTCTCACAGAGGACTATCTGACAAACTTAAATGATTTTAGTCTTAATTGTGTCCCATCTTTTTTTTTTGGGGGGGGGGGAGGACGGGACACAGACATTTCTTACCCAAATGAAGCTCAAAGAGAAAGACTGCTTCAGAAAGAAACAGTAAGGCTCAGAGTTTAATTTAAACTCGGCAGTGGGCAATATTCACAGATTTTTTTTCCCTTTCAGCAGCAGTTAACTCTTGCTTATTGGACTACTACAAGACTGCTAAGGTTTTTTGAACTTTGCATTACTTGGGAAGCTCCTTTCCAATCATAAATCGCTAAGAAAGCAAGAATACAACTAAAGAACATAAAAGAACAAGCTCTGATTTTTGCCCCCTCAGAGAATTTGAGTCAATTTGAATGCCCCTGTAACTGTGAAACATGCGTTGACATAGAAGTTTAGCTTTAAATACTGAACACTGCAACAGTTGTTTACTTTAAATAATTCCAGATATCTAAATGTTGATCTGTCCTACTGCGGTGCTGGTTGAAACAAATCACTCCCACTATTTTACACTCTCTATTACCTGCTTCTGTAATGTTTTGCTAGACTGCTTCCAACACCATCAATGTTGCAATTGCTTGTAAATGTAATAGAGGAGGAAACCTGTATATTTGAAACAGTGAGGTTCTCATCTAATTTTCGCTTTGTAACTTCTGCAAGCTCTGAAATCTGCCAGGTGTCCTAATCAAATAAGGAGGCTTATAAAAACATAAGAATGTGTGGGTATTCAACATTTAAAGAGATTTTTGAAGACTTGAAAATCAGAGGCTCTAAAAGAAGATAATTCACATAGGAAAACATTGAAAAAATGGGTTAAAATTAACTTTATTACAAAACCACAGTTAACTAAAGACTTCTTGCTGAAATAATACGTGGCGAAATTCTACCAAAGTGAAAATCTGAATCGCTGAGTCTATAAACCAGACAAAGCTTATGACAGCCGATACTGACTTCCTTCTCTTTAGCTACTGTAATCATGTTTTTAAATGACGACCTCTGGTAATGAGTCTCTGATGAGTCAATGCCCAGGTGCTTAAAATAACTTTGAAAAACTGAGTCAGAGGAATCATTACCCAAGCATATCATCATATAGAATCTCACCCAGCTCTCCAGCTTCCCAGCACACAAGCAGGCTGGTAAATGAGAAGCCTTGCACTAGTAATTGCTGCAATGTAACATAACCCACCTAGCACTGAACTTTTAAAAAATCATAAGGTCAGACAGAAAAACAAAAGAACAGAAAACCTGTATCTTAATAAGACTATGTAAGTTCTCCTGCTTATCCTAACATCTCACTCCATCAATACATCAGAAACCTGTGGTAAATTTGCATTACCAAACATTTCCACCTTTACTATTCATCCTGTTGCTTCTTAAACCACCAAATGGTTCAAAAAGTCCCAGAAAATATTTTCACATCTACTTAATTATAGCTTAAAAAAAAGACCAAACAACTTTTCATATGATTAAGACCATAAAGCCAAAATTATCACTTCACCTAACTAGTTTTGTTCCATCACATCCTACATATATAAATCAACAGTGATGTCATTCTTTGTATTACACCTTGCTTTGCTGAATTTAAACAGTGGAATATGCCAAATGTATTAGAAAGTGATCTGCATAGTAAAACTGCATCCCAACTCACAGATAGTATTCCGATTCATGAACTGAATATCCTCTTAATATGTGATTTCCTAGAAAAGTCTGCTTTCAAAGTTATGACAATACAGAAGCAGACTTGCAAAATGAGAGGTTTGGGTATTTTGGAGGGATTAGCACAGAGGGATGCTCTACTTCCCAGCTGCAAAATCAGAACAAAGAATTGTTTCTGCCTGATTCATACAAACAGCTTCATGATGGTACACAGGAAAATGCGAGACCTCTTTGGGAGGGCCTTACACTAGTAAGGGCAATACAGAATCAGAAAGAAAGATGAAAGGAAGGATGTACGCACTTCGGAGAAATAATCTTCATTTCAGGTCTAATGTGGTGGGGTTTTTCCTACCCAAAAATTTCATATATAAATCATGGTTTTCACTCACCACAGCTACAAGAACCATGCTAAATTCAACTATACCTGGTTAACAGTGTTCATAAGAGATAACCCAACATGATTAGATGGACAGAAAAACCTTGAACAACATTCCCATGAAGTATTGCTAAACTATACCTTCTTTTAAGAACAGAATATTCAGTCTAAGCTTTCATCTTAAGGGACTTCTTCCCACAAAAAAAAGGCCCAGTCCTACAAACAGAACTAAATAAATGAGTTCTTGAAGTAGACAAACGATTGAACAATCAATAATGGTGGGATACAGGTGCCCCTAAGGTTACAAAAAAAAAAAATGTTGCTATTGACACTAAGAGGGGCCTAACCTCATGATGCTTACCAAGACCTGCCTCGTGAAATACCTACCTTGTGAAAGTAAGGTCGCCAACTTCAACAGCGTTACTCCTATAAATTAATGTTTATTGGTTTCTAGTTCCAACATCAACTTTTAAATTAACACCCTCACCGCACATTAGCGGCACAGGTTCCAGAAGAACCGCCTTGACCATCAGCGTGCACATAACCTATCAACTTCTCTTGATATCATCACCTTCTGAAATTAGGACTTCACAAATAGAAAAACATCAGCCTTTTCAAGAAAAGACCTTGCCTACGTTTTTAAATAATAAAAAACTCTAAAAATAGACTGAGGTAGGGAACATGTTATTTCAAAGCCAGCATATTGCTTCCTGACATTTCCAGCTCTCCCTGTTCAATGAGACTCAAAAACAAAAGAAAGGGCACGAGCAAAGCTGGGACTTGACAATTCTAGTGGGGAAAGAAAAGGAAAGGCCAAAGAAATCAAAAAGGAACAAATAGAAGAATGCCAAGTTCATCTTCAGCCTTCGCAAGCCGCTATCACAGAAACACATTTACAATATCGCATTTTCCCTTTCACTGAGTTTTGACAATGTTTTAAGCTTTATTCTTTTAGGCTCAGGCACTTTTTGCCTTCCTTTGTAATACACACTTAAATATAAGGAATTAGTAAACTCAACTCTGTTTCTGAGGGAAGCATCCAAAATAAAGTATCTAGCTTAAAGCATCACTTCTTCAATGTGGATATGAAATTGCCTCCCTCTGAAGTCAGCTTCGGTTAAATTACCGTAAACCTTTGGAAGTTAGCATCTCCTAAACAGTCCTTCCTTTGTTTGTTTTGATTTGGCTTTTTTTTTCCCCCCCTTGCTTCAGTTTTTAGAGCACGTGACCTTCAGCAAACCTCTAGGGAATCACAAAATCCACTGCCAAGTTACAGTAAGGATCTAGCCAACCAAAGAACTGCCACCAGAAGTTACAGATCCCTCATTCCCCATGTATACTTCCACCTTCCACTATGAAAGTCTCCCCCTCCCCACTCTGTCACCCCACACAACCTTTTGCATCAGCTCTGAGCAAACTTTCAGCTACTATATACCTCCCTAGAACTGGAGAAAATGAACCCACTGTTTCAGGTTAATCTTCTGCTATATCAGCAGCTTACAGTAACTCAAAGACAAGCCTGACAAGCGTCGGGAATCAACTCCTGGGCACACGGGATGTGGAGGAAGGAAGGAGAAGGACCGTTGCTGACAGCTTAGCTCAGCTCACAGCACCAGACACAGCCTCCACAGCACTTAGGGCCTACAGCCACCCCTGACCTCTTTCAACAAAAGACTCCTTACCATGCTGCCAGTTAACAAATATGCTAGGAAAAGCATGGCTAAAGGCCTTTTTGCATGAAAATGAAAAAGCTTTCCCATAAAAGCTTTTATTATTTCAGTAAGAAAACCATTTAGTTTGCAAAGTAGAGGGACAAGCCAGCAGTAGACCACCTCTTCATACTGGAAAACTCTAGGAACTTAATTGCTGTGGTTTATCAAAGTGGGAAGCAAGAAAACTGGCCAAGGTTTACAAGCTGGCTGTGGAAGAAATTCCTATTGCCCCCCAGGAAGCCTAACACTTCAATACAAGCATTTGTAGACTTTGTAGACAAAAGGATAAAACTGGAAACAGAAGGTGAGCAATTTTCCATCACTGAAATCATTCAGATCAAGACCTAATTTTCCCCAAGCCTTCCTTGGAAAGTATTTTCTAGTTTAAACAGGAATTAATTCAGGAAGCACTTATAGCCTGTGCAGCAGAGGCCAAGTCTGACTGTCAGTCGCCCCTACCAGTTATACAGGATTTGACACCACTTAAGTTTGAGAAATTCACACAGGTGATTAATTATAGTTTAGTTTTGTTAATGTTTTCACATACAATAAAAATACACTTTGCATATTTCTTTTAAAAATAGTCTGGTTTAGCAGGAGCACAAGCAGAATGCAAGAAGTTTGTTTACAATTTAAAACTCAAAATTTATTTCCCAAGCAAAATGGTGACTGGTCAGTTGGCCAAGATCCCAAAAACTGTTTCTTGGGCCAGTTACTCCCTTACACTGTTAAAAAAAAAAAAAAAAGGTATCCTTTACTATGGCTGACATTTGCACAAGTTCAATAAATTAAAATCCATAACAGAGCAATTTGCGGAGAGAGACCTGTCTCCTGGGTGAAGCCCACAGAAAATAAAGTGAGCTTCTCTTCAGTACTGCTCTGTTACCAGCCTATCAAAATAATAACAATAAAATAGCAAGCCTCTACTGACTAACACTTCCCAATTTTAACCTTCAAGTTAATTACCATAACTTGCAATGTGTAGAATGAGAAAAAACTTGCACCACCTGATTTGAAGCCAGCCCTGGTTAGGAAGTTAGAAATTATACACCCTTCAGTCTGAGGCCATAATGACTCAAAACAAAAAAATTTTGAAGAAAAGCAAAGTGGAAGTTACCAAACGTATCAATAAAACAACTTCATGTGTTTCGCACAGAACACAGATCTCCTGAGGATACTGCACCTCAAAGTGAGGAGAGAACCAGTAAACTGTTCTACTAGGTAACTGCTTAACATAGTGTGTATTACGTAGCATACACGTACACAGGTAGTTGCCTTTTTCTTGCTACCCACAATAGTTAGGTTGATTACATATTATTCATAGGCACATCCCACAAATCTGTGCAAACCATCAGTATTAAAACTGAGTCCATCAACATTATTCTAAAACCTCAACAGAACATAAATGTCACTATATTAATACTCTTAAGCTGCCTAAGTGATTTTGAAGCCTAAATCCAACTTCCCTGTGCTTCTGAAAAAGTTTAAAATATGAGTGACCATCAACTTATACGTCTACAGACACAGCTGCATACTTGTAAGCTATGTTTGTCACATTCAAGATGCAGAATTTCTCCAGCGATGAGAAGCGCAACACAAAGAGCGCGCTGTATGAGCGCTGCCTCAGAAAAAGGAAGTTTTTTAACTGCTGGCCAAGTTTATGGCATCAGGTGATTCACAGTATTACTTCAAATACCGAAAAAAAAAAGCCTTCTGCGATATTTAGACAACTCACAGATGACATTTACTGGTGGATGTTAACTCGCGCCTTCACAAGTGGAGATGCTTTCATCAACCAATGTAGTAAATAAACACTGATTTAGAAAGAGGCCGGTTTCGGATAGAATGCACTAATTTTGACCGTAGCATTAATAGCAGATACTGTTGAAGAACTGAACAAAATAATTTCCCTTCTTCCTTTTTTTTTTTTTT
>NW_010230060.1:8096-28372 GCF_000690775.1 Eurypyga helias | reverse complement strand
GCTTCAAGGTCCCTTCCAACCCAAGATGTTCTGTGATTCCGTGATATTTTGAGTTTGAAGTACAATCACAGTGTTCTGTTAATCCTACTGGGAGCGGTATTTAACGTAACGGTGAGTGAAACCCGTGCGGATAGGACAGCAGCCTCAGAGAGCAAGTCTCGCCTCCAGCCCTGTTCTTAGCATGGGTTGTTCTTCCATCCCAGCAGTGAAATAGATGTTTACTGCAGACTGAAGAACTTCATACCTTTCATCCTATTAAACTCCTTTGTCCATTGCTCTCCTATCAATTAACGCATGGAAAACATTATCGTTTTATAAATTAAATTGAATTGAAACTGAATTGGATTTTTGAAACCCAAAAGTATTTCAATACTGGAGCACAATGAGAGTGGATGAATTTGTACGATGATACAGTCTTGGCATTTGGCTACTTCCCAAAAACAAGAGGTCCAAAATCCAAACTGAAGCGGGGTAGCGATGCGTGCCCCTTCCCGTGCTGATGTCCTGGCAGCTGTACCCCTGTGCCACTGCAGACCACGGCAGCGTTCTCCATCTGGGAAACCCTGCCTGGCAACTCTTTAATAAATGGTTTAAAATTGGACTCCAGCTCTAACGTTTTCCTATAAAACCAGTTAATTTCACTTGGATGTGTTCGTTCCCAAATGGGGAGATGTGCGCTGGGCAGAGCAGCAGCAGTAGGAGAAACTTTCCCCAGCGCTCGATGAGGCGCTTGGCTTCCGTGCCGCGTCTCCTGCTTGGCAACCAGTTCAGAGGATCAGATAAATTAACGTGGCTCCTGCACATCGTCATTAAGGAACCTTATAATACAGCCAATTTTCTGAAGCTGCTGGTTTATTTTCTTTCTCTGTAAAACTGGCTCGAAGAGCATCACTACCACGGAGATAACGGGTTTCCTTCCCGCCCCAGAAATGCAGCAATTTCAGGAATTGTGCCGTTTGCTCCCGCGGCCGCGTCCTTAGAGCACACCGCAGCCCAGCACCCTGCCCGACTCCTGCCCGGGATCTTTGCTGGCGGTAATTTGTAGCATATTTAACCGAAAAGGCTTTGATACTCATCAAAGTTCTTCCACTGGCAGAGTTTAAAGGGGGAGCTAGTGCTTTCAGCCTACACTCCTGGTTTGATTTTTTTTTTTTTCCCCCCCAAGAAAATTATTTTCTGTGTCTGCCTGGAAAGTGCTGTGAAATTCCACTCGGATCTAAACCTCCTTTGTAAAGCACCGAGGTACTTGTGCACTTCTCAGGTGTCCTGGGGAGGTCTGCTGGCCCTAAGGTCAAGAATTAGATGGCAAGAGAATAATAATAAATAACAAAAATATTTATTTCATGGTATACTTTTAGTAGTACTTCTTGTTGTAGTGACATGAGAGAAGCAGCCTTTATTCTGGAACTGAAGGAGGCAAAAATACCCATAAAAACTAAACTCAGTTTTCTGGTTCAACAAAGATAAAAATAAGGGAGAAGGGAAGTTGCTGGAATCATACAACCATGGAATGGTTTAAGTTGGCAGGGACCTTAAAGACCATCTAGTTCCAACCCCCTGCCATGGGCAGGGACACCTTCCATAGCCCAGGGTGCTCCAAGCCTCATCCAGCCTGGCCTTGGACACTCCCAGGGATGGGGCATCCACAGCTTCTCTGGGCAACCTGTCCCAGTGCCTCCCCACTCTCTCCAGGAAGAATTTTTTCCTTCTATCCAACGGAAAGGATCAGTGGGGTGGATTCAAGGCTCTCAATGTGTTTGTAACAATTCCCTAAATCATGATTTAAAAATGTATTTAGTGATAGTGCCGCATTTCTGCATTGGGGTGTGACGGCGCGGTGCCTGGGGAGGCGTATCGCATCCCTTGGCTTACACCAGCACAGCAAAGTTTCAGGGCAAGTCACCTGAAGGATCCTGTTCACTTTGCTGTTTCCCGTGTTACTCCTGTTCCAGTCCTCCAGTGTCGCTGCCTGGTGCGGGCCAGGGTGCAAGGCTCTTACAAATGATAAAAGGCATTAGTAGGTATTGAATATTTCTCTAACATCACCTTCTATTTATAATAAATAGGGATTTAGGAGTCCTAATAGCGTGTGATTTGAGTCAGCCCTGCGTTTCGATAGGGACTGCGAGCCTCTCGTTTTTCTCTGGCAGGTGCTTATGAAGATATTTTTTTCTTTGACTTTGTTTTCTGCTTTAATCAGTTGACTTTTGATATGCAGTGTTACCAAGGGATTGAGAGAATTAGTAAATATATACCATAAATCTTGTTTTGACTGTCTGCAGGGACAGTAAAGATTTTTTTGAGAAGTCTAATGAGTTGTTTAAGCAGGATCTTCTTGCTTATAAATCCCACTTGGCTGATTAAAATCACTATTTCCGATGCCTTCTCTCATTAAATCATATAAAAGTGATTTCTCATAGATGCCTCCCAACTTGATTAACTTAATTTACTGCCTCGTCACTGAAATTTTCATTTCTGGGAAATATAAACATTTCCATATGCTTTCCTTACCCTCCTTAATTACGGCTTTGAGGTTGTTGGGAGACTGGCTGTGGGATGTGGGCAGCAGCCCCGGCGCATCCCACGGGGGGAAGGCAGCTGGGGTCCAGGAGCAGTGGGGCTGAGCTGAGCAGGGCCCGTTGAAATGGCTTTGCAGAACTCCAAGATGGTTATGATTCATAAGGGTAATTGCTAATCATTTGGGATTATTTTTGATATATATTCAACCCCTCCATTATTATGATAACGTATAATTTTGAAGAACACTGAAAAGCGCTTATTTCCAAAACCTATTGTCCTGATTTCACATTGTTGTGATGGAGAATTTGAAGCTCCGTCGTCAGCAAAAGGTGTTCGTGGGGAGAACGAGTTTTGACGCTGACGCTGGATTCCCCTTCTGGGGCTTTGCCTCCGCAGGCGTTTAGGACGATCTTCCGATCGCGGTATTATGCTGTGACTTGCCGATAAGCTGCTGAAATTGCTAAAAAAAATGAACAGTTAATAAGAACCTGAGCTGTAGAGACCTGGCAGGAATGGTATATGCATCCGTTTTCAAAACTCATTAAATGTTGTTCTGGAAACCTTTTTAACATCATTTTCTGATTAAAGAAATCAAACAGCCTGCCAGGCTCTTAAATTAAATAAATAGAGATGGAATCAAAGGCATATTCCACTGGTTTTGCTTTTAAAAACATGAATAGCTTGAATTATGAAACTGTGGGTCTCCATGGGAAGATTTCTCTCAAACAGATTAAATGGGAATGATTTCAAAACTGAAACAACTGGAGTGAGCAAAGAACTGTTACACAGACCTCAAAGCTAATGTGATTTAGACAATTTCGAGGGCTGTTGAAACGTGTTTTCCCTACGCCTTATTCCCAAGGTCGCTTAGCTTCGAAGAAACCCCGCTACAAATTTAGCAGCTTTAAAGGTGGAGCATAAAAACTATTTATTGTTTTCATCTTACTGTTTGGATCTGGGGGGTTTTGTGCAGATGTGGGCCAAGTGCTGTGGGCAGAGGATGGCAGAGAGGGAAGATACTCTGGAGTTAACGGAGGAACTCACCGGCATCAGCACATCGCGTCACTGGTAGTTGGTAGACTTCGTAAGTGGTACCTTGCGCATCCTCTCGCTCTCCTTCTCCACTCTCCTACAGCAGTTTTTGTGACCAGATCGTGGTGTTCGTAAGGGATCATCGATCTCGTTGTATTAACAGGGCAGAAATAGGGATGGAGAGGTAGGGTGAGGCACTCGGGGCCCAGAGCGGACGCCTGCACCGCACCGTGCGCGCCGGCATTGCTCCCGTCGACACCCCTGCGTGCTCTCGGCTTGCTTCTCGGTGTGAGGATGGCATGAAGCCATCGGTACCGTGGGTGTGCTGGAGCATGGACCTGCACGTCTGTTGTGGACCCGTTGGTCATGGCCTTCGTCAAGGGGTGAGGGGAGTTCTCCCCCTCCGCATGGGTGGGAGGGCACTGGGGTCTTGGGGAACCTAAGCCGGCTTTCACCAGGGGAACTCAGTGGCTTCATTCGCTTAGAAATTGTCTCTCTGAAGCGCTTCTCTACGAGTGTCACTGGTTCACAAATGGCTGAGGGTGGAAGGGGCTCTGGAGGTCGTCTGCTCCGACCCCCTGCTCAGCAGGGCCGCCCAGATCCGCATGCCCAGGACTCACTCTGGAAGGCTTTTGGCTATCTCCAAGGAGGGAGACTCCTCCGTTCCTTTAGTGCTGAGACATCAGTAAGGTGTGTTAGATGGGAAAGGGACAGGAGAAGAACAGTTCAGCAGCTCTGTGTAATGAAAGGGGCTTTTTTAATGTCTTTTTTTTTTTTCTAAATTTGTTTTTAAGCATAAACTAAACATGATAAAACAGTAATTTAAAAATCTTGTGGGCTTAGCGGGTTCAGCACATCTTTTTCCAGTGTTACCATTATATAAAACCTCTTAGTGGAAAAACCAATATTGGTTGGTCACGCAGGCAGACACGTTTGTCACTGTCAGAGCGAGGATGTGCTGAAGCAGGGGCTCTCGTCGCCCAGCTTCCCGCTGCCCCTCCCGCAGCTGCTGCTCAGGTGCAGCACAGCCAAAGGGCTCAGCTGCACGGAAAAAAGGGGGGAAAAAAAGCATTTTTTTTAATGCCAGTGAAAAGGTTTACGGTTCTGGGAAAACGTAGCAGAAGTGTCCGGGTTTGTGTGCTCGCGCTATGGATCCAGCTGGGAGAGAAGAGTTTTGGTAACTGCATCCCTTACGTAACTCGCAGCCGCTGCATTTGGAATAACGCATCCCTCCTCCCGCGTGAGGCAGCGATTCCCCAAAGCGCCGAGTTTCCCTGCACAAAGCCTTCGTGGCTCTTTCTCCTTTCTTCCCTTCGATCTCTTTGGAGATAGCAGAGAGACAAACGATGGTGGTTTTAATCTGGAGCTCTGCAGGAGCTTTCCTTTCACCATCTATAAACTGAATAACTGGTGATTCATCAGAAGTCATGTCTTTGCAAAACACACTTGTTCACGCTTAATCAAACAGAATGCATTCTCCTTGAACAAGCTGTGTTGTGCGGATGTTCCGCGGCGTGTGCTGGCACAGGTGGACCTTGTCTACACGTCTCGTGCCCTTTTTCCATGTGTAAGTATCGGAGGGCTGAGCACGAGGTAGTAACCTCTGGGGGAGTGACATGTGCAATCATCCAGAAAACTCAGGGGCACTAAAACTTGATCTCTGATATAAATCTGCACCGTGCCTCCAGGAAATCGAATGTTTTCTAACAAGAAAATATATGAAACCAAGAAAAAAACCCTCGCGAGCCTGCGAGCTACGTCCCTCGTGCAGCTGGGTTTGGCTGCGGGGGTGCTGGGGGGCAGGATCTCCCCGAGCCCTGGCAGGTTGGAGCCATTCTGCTTGGAAATGCGTGGAAGGCAAAGGGTTTGAATTTTTCCGGCTGGGCAGGGAATACTTCACTCCTGTAAAGCCAGCAGCAGGCAGGGATGTGAAGATGCCGCGTGCTAAATATAGACCCGAATTGCTCCTCTCTGAGAAATTCATAAACGAAGAAGAAAACGCAATGGTGCTCAAATTGGCTGTTTGTCTCCTATTGCCTTCTCAGTTAATAAGAATAAATTAGAGGTCTTCATTTTGTTCTTGTCCTCTTACCATCTCTGCCTCTCCTAACGAGTTATGTAAATAATTTAGTGATTTTTCGCATTTCTGGACAGAAAAAAAGCTTTGGCTACACTAGCCCCGGTGTTGGAGTCACAAGGACGCTGATGTGGGTCCATGAGGAGGTCGGCTGAGAGACCTGTTCAACTCACGTGCGCGTATGGGTTGTGCCGATCCGAATCTGAGCCCTTATGAGTCCGAGGGATGTTTTATTGCCCAGATCTGGAAGTGGGTCACAACGTACCTTCAGTAAGAAGGTTCCTGCAAAACGGTTTGAACCACGGATGTACATACTCTTCTGAGGATGGCGGATGAAGATTTTATCTTAATTCAGGAAGAATTTTAATCACCAGTGCAGTCTGAATGACTGGTTTTGCCATGCCCATGTTTTCTGTAACGGCTCCTTCCATGGCGTGGTCCCCAAGTCTCCATTTGTGTCCGATGACTGTGTTGGTAATCCTGCCCCGAGTGAACCCTCCGAAGTGAGGTTTGCTAATGTGGGTCTAATGTAAATCCGGCTGGGCCAGGTCAATCAGGAGAAGAAGGGGAAATTCCCACTGCCCGGGGGGCTGTGGTGTTAACCCCCAGATGGGACCGCCCGAGGGGCTGGGGGGACTCAGCCACTTTGATCCCAGACACCCCCCAAAATCGCAGGCCTGGTCAGTATGAAGGACGGAGGGGTTCGTTTCCGGGCAGCCGTGCTGCAGCCGGGACCGCTGTGGGGACCAGACTGGGGTTTCCAGCAAGGCTGTCGCCTTAAATGGAGCTTAATGGGAATTAAACGGGAATTCTTCCATTTCCTATTGGTGCAGCATATATAGTGCTATTTCATAGAATCACAGAATCACCATTTCCAAGCACTGCACTTTTTAGCCATTTTCTCATATACCCCATCTTTCTCATTTTTTCCTCTTTTTTTTTTTTTTATTTTATTGTAAAATAAGCTGTAAAAGTTGTATTCTTGCGGAGGGTCCCGCTCTCTCCTACTCAGCCTCCCCGTTCCTCTGCCTCGGAAGGAAATTAAGGCCGTTTGACCCCATCTGCTCTGACAAATCCGTTTTTGCCCTTGCTTGCCATCTTCCCGCCGGCGCGTCGGTTCGGTTGCCTAGTGCGGTGTTTGTGATGTGCAGCTGGTGGGACGGGGCTGTACTGACCCTCAGCGGGGCTCGGGGTCCGGGTGCTGCTGCTCTCCCTCCGTGAAGATGAAGGGTGGTGGGTGCATCGGGCACCCTCTGAGGCAGCGGAGGAGCGAGGGGGTGGAACATCAGCAGAAAAGCTTTTGTGGTATCCAGGGGTGAAAAGCAAAGCTGGAAAGACGGAGAGTACCTGGGAGCCAGCTCTGTGAACTGCTTCTACCTTGACTTTGGTTTGTAAACCCGGAGTAATTAGTATTGCATTGATGTAAAACAAGGGGATAGAGCAGTTTGCGCTTGGCTGCATTCCTTTCACCTAATGAGAATTTTTCCTGTTTTCAAAATTAAAAAAAAATCCTACCTGTTCATTACTTGGAAGTTCTGGAGACTCACTGCTGAGCATCAGCATCCTTCAGTCCTCAGGTGGTTTTACTTGCTATTAAATCTTAACCTGTTAGAAGCCCCAGGTTTTTATTCTTTCTCCTGAGAATCCCGCTATCAAGACACAAAGTGCTCGTTACCCAGCGCTCCCTGGCTAGGCCTAGCAAGCGGATCCCAACCCATTCACATAAATAAGCACAAAAGTGGTGTTATCCCACCGCAAGGTTAGCGTTAGAAATATTCTTAGGAGCAGGGGGTGCCTCGGGAGCGGTCTGTAAAGTGACAGCAACCAGATGAACCATTTCTTACCTTTCCTGTTCAGCTTCGTTTGCGCCTTACAGCTGAAAGCTCGTAATTTGCTGTGGTTTTCTGCAAGCAACTGAGAACTTTGGTTTGTCATAGTACATACATACACATTTTAGGTAACCTGTCCTAATTCAGAAGGGTATAGAATCATGGAATTCTGATTTTAAGTTGGAAAATACCTTTAAGATCATCAAGTCTAACAGATGGACCAGGTGAGCCATGCTGTGTGTCTTATTTGAGTACCAGTAAGAATTCAGCATCCAGGACTAAGCAGGAAAAGGATTTGTGGTACCAACAGAAGAGGATTGCGTAGCAGGTGCTTCATCAAGATGTGTCTCCAAACTTAGCGATAATGCACCTTGTGTAAAGCATTCAGTGATATATTCCTCACATCCATCTTAATTTCTGCTTTAGGTAGAGAGAGGTTATTTGGTGGGAGAATACATGGCCAGTGTCTAGAGTTTGTTTCATTCTAGGGGAAAAAAAAGAAGCAATTAGCTGCATTTCACCTTTTTAAACGCAGCCTAAGCTCCTTCCAGCTTGGGTTCTTAACTAAAGGGCAGTAAAAAGGGATGTGCGTCTCTCCCTGCAGGGCTGTGGCCTTCCTGGTGGGAAGGATGGAGGGAAGAGTCCTCTGGGATGAGGGAGTAGGGGGGGAAGGAAAGGCAGGACCATGTGAGAAGGCAGAAAAATGAAATCAAACCCATTAAACAAGATAATTGTCTGCTGACCCTGTTTCACGCTGCATTAAAAATGAAATCAAACCCATTAAACTTAAGATAAATAATTGTCTGCTGACCCTGTTTCATGTTGGGCTGCATTTTATTAATCATGAACTTGCTTGTCTTCATTGCTCTTGAGAACTCAGTTTGCATAGTCTGATCTTTCCTTGGACACGTGCTGGGAGAATGGCAGGGTTTGGGTCATCCTGAATCCTGCAGTGCCCTGGCTGGGACAGTCCCAGTGAGGAGGCTGCGGCACCCCTTGGGTGAGACCACAGACCCGGTCGATGGCTCATTCCCCATTTCTCTATCGTCCTAGCTGAGGTGAGGGCTGCCCTGTCAGAAAAAGGAATGTGCTTCTCCCTGGGGAGAAAGACAGGAGCTGCACACGGGAAATAAAATCTGCATCCTGCATTGATGTTGGAATTCACTCCTGTGCTGGAAGTCACGGGGCTCACAGAATTAAAAATGTGGTTTTGAGATACTTTGCTGGAAAAGAAAAATAATGAGCCAGTGAGGGTTTCCTGATGGTTGCTGGGAAATAAGGAGAGATTTACTGTGCCATCTCAGAAAACGAGTGCTTTGTGTTTGTCACAAAAAGTTCTGTCCTTTAGGTTGAGATCGCAATTCTTTTTTTTTATTCAAGAGTCTTACTGAGTCATTTGTAAAATTTCCAAAGCCCGGTTGGACAAGGAGGAATTCTCCTCTTGTGCCCAGGGCCCACAAAAGGCACACCTCTCGGGAAGGTCCGGCAGGAGCAGCAAGCTGCAGCGGCTGCCCGATGGGGAGTGCGGGCGTAGGAGCGCGGGGGGTGCTTTTTCGGGTCAATGCTCGGCGTGGTTCTTCAGCAGTCAGTGCCTGCCCTAGGAAGAAAGCTTTGTTGGGTCTGGCAAAGGCAAGGTTTGGGGTTGGTATTTATACACCTGCTGGATTGGCACCCTTTAAGATGTATCCCAGAGCATCCACCTTCAGTTACACATGTTTTTCAAACAGCAAATATTGTCTTTTTAACCTAATGTTGAAGGTGAAGTGCTAAATTCCCCCCCTCCCCTCCTGGTTCTTGGTTGTCTGAGATACCAGCTCACACAGCGAGTCAGATAAAGGGAACATTTTACCTGGTCACACAAATGTCCTTATCTTTTAGAATCTGATATTAATAAATTTATTTTGTGTACCCTGTGAACATGAACGTAAACTAACGTGTCCCGCAGGAGAGGAAAAACTGCACAATGTTCCTGTTCTGCAGATATGCTTATGGCATGGAAATAGAGTTACAGAGAGACACTGGCATGAATTTCCTCATGCTGTGTGCAGGGCGGGGCATATGCATCCTATATGTGCACGTGGATGGCTTCCCGGGCTGGAGAGCAGCGTTCCCTAGATGTGCATCAGGGACGTGACAGGACAAGAGGTGACAGGTTTGAACAGAAAGAAGGAGATGGAGATGGGACATCAGGAAGGAATTCTTCCCGCAGAGGGTGGGAGCACTGGGACAGGTTGCCCAGAGAAGCTGTGGCTTTCTCTGGATGATGCCCCATCCCTGGGAGTGTCCAAGGCCAGGCTGGATGAGGCTTGGAGCAACCTGGGCTATGGAAGGTGTCCCTGCCCATGGCAGGGGGTGGCACTGGGTGGGCTTTAAGGGCCCTTCCCACCCAAACCAGTCTGGGATTCCATGATTCTATGAAACAGAAGTAATAAAAGAAATGTGAGAATGACGTTTTTCAGCCAAATGGCTCAATCGTTGGTCACTGAAATAGCATGTGCGGTTTTCTGGTTTAGTAACGTACCTCTAGTCACCTGGTTGGAAACCATGTGCAGTGCATCTGCCCAGTTGGCACATCGGACTTGTGTGACATTTTGTATTGTTTCCCTGTGCTTATTCTGGGTTTATTTGACTGCAAGCCAGTAAGAGCCTGTCAAAAATCAGCCTATTCTTGTCTGCTTTGTTTAGCCCAGCTGCGGTTGGCTTGTTCTTCACCCCAGTACAGGGCTGGCTCCGTCGGGGCTGGGCAATCTTTGCTGCTGGCTCTTGGGGCAGTTTATAGCCACTGATGCTCAGGGGCAGAGCAGTGACCTGGGGTGGTACCGAATGCACATCAGGGTTTAGGATGCATGGTCAGGTGGAGGCATGCTACCATTGCTAGTGGGTTCATAGTTACAAGAGTGAGTTTGTTAAAAGGAAGGGGAAAATGTAACTTATTGGGACTGGGAGAACATCATAAACCAAGTGGATGACTGGGCTAGGCGTGAGGTCACTTTCTGCAAGGTGCTGAGCAGTATAGCTGTGAACTATTTACTCAATAGTTTGCGATACTCGTTAAAAGTGCTGTGCGGGGTGAACTTCCTTATTAATCCTGTTTTAATGTTCTGTGTCCCACGTTGCGTACATGTGATGCACAACAGTCGATCTTACCTGGTCTATTACTCCTTTTTTTGTTTCTTTGCTTGCTTGCTGTGTAAAAGGACTCCAGAACTGAGAATTCCCGGCGTGGTTTCCATGAGGAGAGCAGCTCTCCGAAAGGCCAGGCCCGGTTTCGGAGCCGCTCTCCTGGCAGGCAGGGCCAGTGACGGCTGTTAGCCCTCACACTGTAGTTCTCTCTGCCTGACCGACGTGGGCATCAGGCTCGCTCTCCCGTGCCCGCCTGTTCCGATGGTTCGGTGTGGCTGTAGCGGTGGTGATGGGGCTGCTCATCCCTGCGTAGCTCCTCGCACCGGGCAGAGGGTGTTAGGTGCTGCTCCTCGCGTCCCACCCCTGGCTCTGCACCAGGACCCACGCAAAGATTTCTATCCTAAATATTCCTGAGTATTCCCTGTCCTCTTGTCTTTGGCATCTGGGTCTGAGTATGCAGAGGGTGCTGTATCCAATTCCTTAGCAAGTGGTGCACGTTTTTCTGGCTCTCGCCAAGCCTTGTTGGAGAAAATTGGCTCCGTCGTTGGTTTTGGCGCACGCGTCTCGCTGGGTGTTCTGAAAGGGGAACCCCCAAGCGCGGTGCCTGTGAGATGGCTCATGGCAGCCGTGGGTTGGCGCATCCTTGGGGATGCTCAGGGTCTGGGTCGGAGCTCGAAGCGTCACACGATGGGTTTTCACCCTCAGACCTGGGAGAGGTCGTGGACCGGAGTGGGCGATGCAGGCTGCCATGGGCCGCGGCCACTGCGTTTGGGGTCCTGCCTATGTGGAGAATTCGCGCTTGGCTGGGAGTGGGGCCCCTCGGTAATCCCGAACACGTAGTAAGCATTGTGTTCCTCACATTTATAAACACCCACGTGGCCTTTCGTTTCACAGCTTGCTATGGAGGGGTCAGAAATTTTTTTCTTTTGTTTTACATTTTTTTCTGTTTGGGGTTTTTTTTTGTTTGTTTCATTTTTCATTTTGCAGTTTAATGTATGCTGTTCTTGATTTTTTGCATAGCTGGCTATGCAAATACTTTTTCCTGCACTCCATCACACTTCTGTGATGAGGAGGGAGCAGGCTTTCCTTGGAGGCGTACAGGCTCTGCTGAGGAAACACCTTGGTGGCCGTGGCTGATGTCTCCCAGGCTGAGACGGGGTCTCTGGTCCCCAAGTTGCTTTAAGGAGGGTATTTTGCCTATTGTCTTGAAGTCTTAGCCATTGTTTTTATGTAGCAACTTACTTCCTCTGCTTAGTTACCTTATCAGCTCAACTGGCAGTGCCGGCTCTCCCTGCAGGGCCATCCTCAATACATTATTAATGACATTGTCAGTATTTTTTGTCAGCAGCCAATTGATAACTCTTAAATATATATATATTTTCAAAATAACATTCAGCAGGGTACCTGCCTCTGGCAGATGTTCTGTCTGCTTAAAGCCTGGCAGAAATGCCCAGCTGCCTTCTCCATGGATACCTGTTACTTGTCCTGGATACCTTTATCCTCGCTATTCTTTATTTGGAGCACTACACAATGGGAGGTTTAGGCTAAACATTTCAGCTCCCAGCAGAAGTGGTTCCTCATGCACTTGCTCTCCTAAGGGGTCATGAATTGCAATCCAAAGAAAAACACCATATTAAATACCCCTGAAACCTCTCCCATCTGCATTCTGCAAGCATAAGGAGAGGGTCTTTCTAATAGAATTTCAGTGTTTAGAGGGCTGAAGGGCACTTATTTCTTGTTCTTATCTGTGGTGTGCTTGCTCTGAAATAATGTGATTTTCTGGGCTGCTCAGGTGGGCTGAGATGCGTCTGGGGCTCGGGGAGGGCAGGGGTGGAGAGCCCGCCCAGGCAGCGCTGGGCAAAGGGATTTTGCTGCTTCCAACTGCAAGTGCTATTTATGCCCAAGCTCTCCCCATCGGAAACCTCCGTGCTGGCTTCGTCGTCAGTGTAGAAACCGCTTGTCAAGCCAAAGCTTGCGGTCAGCAAGCCCAAGGCGGGTTTAGAGGCAATCTCACAGTGGCACGGCAGTGCGGGCGCGGGGGGTGCTGTGCCCTCTGCGTCTCTCGCTGGTGCCCTCGGCGGGCTTATGGCGCGTGACCATCGTTCACGGCTTCTTCCCCAAAACCTCTCCGCGAAGGCCTGCATGGGGAGCTGCTTGGGGAGCCCAGGTTGTGGTTTCTGTTGAAAGCCTTGTTGTTACACCTCTGTCTGGGGTTTCTTTGTCAAGCCATGCTGAGGTTGAAGCTGGAGAGGAGAGCTGGTTTAGCTCTGTGTGTGCGAACAAACCCAAATTTTCACTGACTGCTACTTTGAACTAACTGAATTATGATAACATTGTTGAAAAAGCCTGATGTGGGTAAAATGCTGCCACATTCCTGAAGAATGCTGGGGAGAGCCATCCAAAATGCAATTAGGAGCTCCTGAATTTTATGGAGGGGAACAACGTGCTTGGGCTGAAAACAGCCCGAGGCTGTTCCAGCACAATGGGGAGCATCCACGGGCTGGGCTGGGGTGCGAGGAGCAGTCTGTGTGCCCCCCTTTAAAGGTGGCAGGCTGGCCAGCAGCTCACCGGCGGGCTGTGACACCTTCCTTTTCGGGGGCTGTTCCTCCTGCATCCCTTCCCTGCCTATGTGGTTGGCTTTGGAGGGTTGTGGGAGAGCAGCCAGCGAAGCGAGTGGCGAGGAATGTGGCCCGTGTGCCCACCCTGGGATGGATGTCCCGCTGGCTGGACCGCCAGCTGCATCCCTGCATCCCTGTGGGCGTGATGCTGCCGGGGCTCACAGGACGTACCCCCCTGCCCAAGCCCAGCTCCAGCCAGCCTGCTGGGCAGGAGCCAGCCTGCCTTATGACTAAGTTATTAAACACTGATCTTCCATTGGAGGCATCCAATAGAGGTTATTATCTTGGCTGGTTATACTGAATTAATCTTGCAGTCAAAAATAAACCCATTAGCAAGTGTGACTGGTTTATCAGGCACTGGAAGGGGCTGCCCAAGGAGGGGGCAGTCCCCATCCCGGGAGGGGTTTCAGAGCCGTGTGGACGAGGCGCTCAGGGACAGGGGTCAGTGGTGGCCTGGGCAGTGCTGGGGTAATGGTTGGACTCGATGGGCTTAAAGGTCTTTTCCAACCTAGAAGGCTCTGTGATGATACGATTTAAATGTTAATGCACTACAGATAAACAGTGATCTATGGCTGAAGGAAAAGTGTATTGTAAAAAGAATTGTTGCAGAGGAAGGAAGGTGAGGAACAAGCACCTGATTTTGCATCCACGATTCTCCATCCTTTTCTACACAAAACTTCCAGCTACCCTAGATACAAGGGAGACCCTGAGAAAGCTGGTCTGTGTGGTTATGGTCACCATGAGCTCAGGGTGCTGGGGTGCCTCGGCCACGGGGAGAGCAGCTGGGTGGGACAGAAAGCACCCAGGGAGGTGCCAGTCCCCACCGGTGTCAGACATCCACACCCACCCCCCGTGGACCCGACGGTGCTGGGGGCAGCACCACCGCGGGGAGGGGAGTGCTGCGTGCCGGGCTGCCAGCCCCGACTTTCCGAGGATGGGCACAGGTAGTGCCAAAAAGTACATTCTCCCCCTTATTTCAGTAAATTAGCATTTTCCGAATGAAGGTTGGGGACTTCTGTTCTCGTTGGGAGGTGCGTGTGCCTGACTTCCTCCCGGATAGGGTCCGAGTGTACCTCGACTGTAATTCCCTGCTTCCAGTTACTTACAACTTTCCAGCCAATTAACTTCTAAGACTTAAATTTTTCATGCTTCATCTTTGCTTGGAGGAAAATATATTTTGGCAAGTTGGTAGACAAAAGAATACTTTGCATTTTGGGGCTTGTGCATTCGTGGTACTTGGCTGCTCTCCTGGTAGGCACGGAGCAGAAATGCAGCAGAAGAGGTGGGATTAAGATTACTAAAAGAATTCTTTTTCTTGATCTGACCTGATTTCCATCTCCTGTCAGGTATGACTTGTTAGAGTTTCGTCATTGCCCGAGGATCCCTAAATACTGAGAGGCATTTCGTATCACGAAACACAATTTCCATTTTATATTTCAGTGGAAAGATGTTTAGGAGCTCATGGAATTCATCTTAGATGTTCCAGAAAGTTTCAATTTTTATAAAAATAATTGTCTGGTATCTAACAATTCATTTCTTAGTGAAAGTTGGGAAGAGCCTTGCTTGTTTGATATTCAGTGTCCACAGTGTAAGTGCCTTTTGGGAGGATTTATTGGATTGAATTACCTACGTAAACAAAATACAACACGGCGCCGTTGTGTGCTCTGCTCGGGCGACAGCTCACGCTGCTGCTGGCCAGTTATTTGTTAAGGGGCTTTATGCAATATATTGATTTTTGAGAGATAAATATGCAATGTACCAAGCCATTGCCAAGGTGATGTGTGGTTCTAGAGGCTTCCAAGGGGTCTTTGGTCGTTGTACCATAACTGCTGCTGCCTTCAAAACCATTGGTAAATACAGTAATTGGGTAAGTGACGTGCTGTTAGGTGCCTGATCTGATTTTTCCAGCTAAATACAGCTATTGGCAGACTTATGACTAGTCTTTACTATCACCTGCCTGTTTACTATTACCTGCACTATTACGTCGCTATTATGTCACTGTAAAGGTATTCCATCGCTCTTGTAGTCTGCCAGCAAAAGTTAACATCCGGGCTTTACTGGGGACTTTGGGAACTCTGTTTGGATCTGACCATCACGGCTGAATACTTCCGTGCATCTATGGATTAGTTAAGCTTGAGCTTTGGTGGCTCCTGCACACTTTTCCAGTGACATTCCTTGTGCATCATGCCGAACCTTGGGATCTACTAGCATGTTATCTTTGAGGCCCTAGTCTTCCTCGAGCCCCAAAACGTGAACCGTGGGGATGATTTTCTACCTCTTAGCAGCGGGGTGGGCAGTCTGGTTACGCAGCCCGGCTGCCCACTGGAATGGACACGTTTCCAGCGCAGTGATTTGGCACTAAAACATTGCCAAACAGGGAAAAAGTCAGCATGCTGGGTTTTCCCTAAGAAATCCTCTGAAGTACGTACTATTTGCATTGATGTGTTTTATCCGCCCTCACAGATGTCACCGTCCAGAACTCCTCGGGCGGGTCTGTGCCGTAGGATTGATGCTACTGAGCTTTCCTTTGCAAGGAGTGCCTGGACTTAATGCTTAGACTGTCGGTATCCGTGCTTGGACATGGGATAACCAGAGGTGTTATGAGTATTTTGGGTATCGGGGAGCGCTGCAGTCAGGTAAGCACACAAAATCCGTTGCCAAGGGTCTAAACGTCTTTGTCGTACAATGGTTCCATGGCTCTTCATCATGTGGGACAAAACCTGAGCACAAAGGATCCGTCTAGGAAAGAAATGAAATAAATCTCCAACACCAGAATTTGAACACAATGGGCAGGGCACATGCATAAAGCAAATCCAGAAGCTGAATAAACAGCGGATGATTTCCAGCCCAGGGCTGCGTCGTGTCTGCCAGAGCCTCGCGCAGATAACGCGCTGAACCAGCTCTAATCCCACAATCAATACATCTCCGGATAAATAGACTTCGTAGGCCGTTTTCCTCTGTGGTGCCGGAATCGCTTTTTTCTTTTGGGTTTTTTTTTGTTCTGCCAGCAGCAAGCATGCTTGCAAAATTTGTATATGGGCAAAAAGTCAACTACTTGGCACAGCTGAGACAAGAAAACAGAGGAATTGAACATGATGTGCATTCTTGTGATCGCTAGTGGTATTTAGTGCATGTGTGTGACGTGTGTACTGAGATTTTCGCAGCCCAGGGGCGAGCACAGGGAATGTTTGCAGGGGTGTGGATGCAGGCAGGTCCGTGGGGGCACAGCGGTGTGGGGTCAGGTTCAGCGGGGGGGTAGATACACCGAAATGTGCTGAGGGCAAATGGGGAGGCTGATTAACAGCCCTTTTCTTTCTTAATGAACATGGTCTGCAGCTAACTCTGCGCCTGCAGAGCTAGCAGGGCGGTCACCGGCTTAAAATAAAAATAAATTAATGACTGATGGTTGAGCTAAGCAAAGGATGTCAAAACCCTACTTACCATTAAAAAGGCAAAGTTTTAAAAAAAATAATCACCTCCTTAAGTCTTTCACCTTCCTGGGTTCCCCCGGCACAGGCATCTGTCTGAAACAGCTATTTTTGGCAAGGAGGTGGTACCGTGAGCTGCAGAGCACGCTGGGTTGGAGGTGACATACATATACATCTGAACGATGTGCAGTCAGGGCTGTACGGTACCTGAAAATAAGGCAAAATGTCCAGAAAGGGTGAGCGCTGCCCTGCCTGGTGGCCCACAGCCGTGCCTGGAGCTTTGGAGTGGCAGCGGGTGGGGGTGGACTCGCTTTTTGGGTCAACCTGGGAGGAAAGGCTGGGGTAGCTGCTGTGGGAGGGAGTGTCTGCATTTTTTCCACAGAGAGAGAATGGATTTTATGGAATATTGGAGCAAGTCCAGAGGAGGTCCTGGGGATGCGCTGCGGGCTGGAGCCCCTCTGCCATGGGGACAGGCTGAGGGAGTTGGGGGGTTCAGCCTGGAGAAGGGAAGCTCCGGGGAGACCTCAGAGCCCCTTCCAGTGCCTGGGGGGCTACAAGGAAGCTGGGGGGGCTTTTCCCAAGGGCAGGGAGTGACAGGACAAGGGGGAACAGGTTTAAACAGAAAGAGGGAGATGGAGATGGGACATCAGGAAGGAATTCTTCCCGCAGAGGGTGGGGGCACTGGGACAGGTTGCCCAGAGAAGCTGTGGATGCCCCATCCCTGGGAGTGTCCAAGGCCAGGCTGGATGAGGCTTGGAGCACCCTGGACTATGGAAGGTGTCCCTGCCCATGGCAGGGGGTGGCACTGGGGGGGCTTTAAGGGCCCTCCCCGCCCAAACTGTTCTGTGATTCTATGATTTGTGGGAGTGATGATTCTGAGATGCAGTGGGGTCGGTCCCAGGGCTTCACCCTAGCCCCGTTGGGAACTCCCTCCGTGTTTAATTAGAGCAGGTCTAAGGAAAGATAATGTAGAAATAAATGTAGTTAAAATGCGGTGGCCTCTTGGAACAGTAATTTTTCTAACAAGATTTCCTCTGCTACTGGTTGAGATATTGATCTGTGCCTGCAGCGGGATAATTCGGGAGAAAGCTGAGTGCTCCCGTCTCCTGCATAAGTAATGGAGGACAGGGCGTGACTAATTGTTTGTGATTGAGGACATGTGTATGCCATCGCGTCCGACGACCGTGTCGTGTTCAGGTCTTTCAATCTCTCTGCTGTCGATCGCTGTTGGCCTTTTCACGGTCTCGCCTTGCAAAGCGGCTTCTCCACCAAACCCACGATGCTTTCCCTGCCTTCTGCCATGTTTTTAACGGTGTGGGTGGATGTGGGTTTCTGACTCATTTTTGGCTTATGGAATGCTTTTGGGACCGGAGTAACTCAGAGTTGGAACAACTTTAATGTTAAAATTATGGCCTCAGAGTATAGGAAGGTGCAGGGGTAATAAAGACGCCGCCTGGACGGAGCGGTGATTCAGTGGTGTGCTGCTTTCGGCGTGGAATTTGGTTTCCTTCCCATGTGGAGAACTGCGGACCAATGGTCCCAGCCCATCGCCTGGGCTTTCTGCTGCTCATCCCCCCTTCACCCTCCCTCTTAGTTCCCACAGGAAAAACTGTTCCCACCATGCTCACAGCTGCAGTGATAAATGCTGTAACAGCACTGGCAGTGCGAGATCGCTAATTTGGGAATCATCACCCTGGATAAGAGACTGTAAAGAGGCCAAAATGGGTCCAGAGGTAATCCAGCTGTGGAGCACATCTGCAGCCGTGGTGAGCCCGTGAGGCTCCGGCTCTGTATCCCCTCCTCATCCTTAACGTGCTTTGCAAATAAGTATTTGTGAGTGATCATAAAAAATACAGAACCATGGAAAATTCAGTAGAAATTTCAGTAATTACTGAGAAGTAACAAGATACGTTAGAAAAGGTTTGTGAAAAGTACAAAAAGTATTTTTTGTTCAGTGTTTTGTTATTCCTCTGGCTCAGGATAGGCCAGAGAAGGCTTTAATTTCAAATGCTCCCGTTTCCAGGTGTGACTGGCCAGCAGCAGAGGGGTGGACCATATGCAAAGGAGCGGTTGGTTTGAGGGTGCCTTGTGGCCAGGGAGTCATTAATTGTTAATTGGCTGGTCTCATCCTCTGAATCCCTCTCTTCTGCTGCCAGGTTGGAGCTTGAGCGTGCCAATAAGTATTTTGCTGGTGAAGGAAGGAAATGGCATAAGAAAAAGAGAGAAAAGAATTAGAAGAATATTTAAATCCAGAAGGAGGGGTGGGGGGATAATACATGACAAACTAGATTGCAGAGATATTTTTCTTAACATAAATGAGCCCGATTTTGGGGTGTGAAGAGCACCAGATTGCTGCGTTTCTGCAGAGGCTTGCTCTGGCGTTAGGATTTCCTGTGCAAATCATATTATTACCATTATTCCTAGTGGGAAATTATGTTTCGAAGTGGCACTCTTCATGTTGTCATTTGGATATGAATTTTCTGTTCTCTCATGATAGCCTGCCTTTCCCCTACTTTACCTGTGAAAACTTTTTCTTCACCTCCGGTCTTTCCAGGAGAACGACATAGACCTTGCCCAAGAAAAGCCGAAACCCCTCTGCTACGTTGTACGAAAACCTTACCAGGGCAATATAGAACCAGCCTTTTGGCACCCAAGGCAGTGACGCTTTCTAAGATTGATTATCTGTGTCTTAACATTTGCAGGTGAAATATTCCAGAAGGATTTCCATGGCTGCCGATGCCGGGATGGAGATTTATTAGGATGTCCCAAAAGACGCGGGGCAGGGATCAGTAGGACAGTCTGCGGTAGTTTTACTTCGCAGCGGTGTGCAAGTTGCAGTCATTGCCCCCAGGATTTCCCATTTCAAATAGCTGTTGCCCACAGGGGTAAATACTTAAAATGAAGTTTTAATATCCAAGTACAGCTAGAAGGTTGCATCTCCATCCCGTGATATGCATCATCGCCGTGTCTTTTCCTTTTCCAACAAATCATGTAATGCATTGCGTAGGACTTATTCTTGAGCAATCCATGTTCACCAACAAGTTACTCTTTGAAATTCATATGCTTTTCTGCCTTTAAAGAGCTATTTATATTTACATGAGCTCCAGTCATGAAAAAAACCCTTCTGAGTAGCTGAGCAGAAATGGTTGCCTTCCTTATTTTATGTAATGGGCAAAGAGCCAGGCTGGGATTGAGGTAAGGATGTGTCTTTTCAATAGTCTGTTAAGAGTTTCTGGGGGCAGTTTAAGCACAGTAAGCTACAACAGCAGGAACAGAAAAACCAGTGTGGTCATTTCTTGAGGTTCTGGTTTTCCTACCCTCACTTGAATACCTGTAGTGGTCCTGCAGCTGTAGCTCAGGAAGGTGTGATAAGATGGTGCTGTGGGGTGCCCCCTTGGATGGGCTGGCAGTTTTCTGAAAGAAATTCATCTGCCTTTTCCATAATCTTGAAGTACCTGAACCTTCTGTCTTATGGCATGACCAAGCTAAGTATCTCACAGCTTTTGCTTCTCAGACAGGTTCTGCAGCACAATAATTAGGGCTTTTACATCTTAGAATAACAGGATTGCTTGGGTTAGAAGGGACCTTAAAGCCCCCCCAGTGCGTCCCCCTCCATGGGCAGGGACACCTTCCATAGCCCAGGGTGCTC